>NW_027361739.1:8510000-8740000 GCF_039654945.1 Dendrobates tinctorius | reverse complement strand
GTAAGTGTCCAGCTGCACTCGGACTTGGGGCGGTATATTGGTGTCCGGCGAGGCTTGGAAGTGTGGTGGCTGTGCAGTGATATGCAGCAGAAGTAGGTAATGCTGTAAAACGAGTCAGTGGTGGCACCGGTGGAAATGCCACCACTGACTGCTGCATAATCCTACTCTGCTGCATAGCCTGCATAAAAGCATTGTTGCAGGCCTGCATGACAGTCAACTGGAGGTCAGGGGTAAGGTGTTCCGCCGTGTCCCGAGCTATTTGGGTATAAAAATGATGCGCTGGTCTGGCGAGGTCGACTTCCAGGCGCTCAAGGCGACCCTCGATAGACTTGTAGCGTTGGTCCAAAAGGAGGAAACCACTCTCAAGTCTATCGGAGAGTGCCTTGAGGCTACTCTGAAAGACCGAGCTCAATTCAACGAACTCGGGCATGAGAGGCCTGTCCAAGGTCCTCTGCCGCTGCTGGCGGGAAGTGCCCGCAAAACCAGTGGCAGAGACCTGGGACAGGGGAACACCTGAGCGACCAGCTTCCTGGTCTCCAGATGACTGTGGTGCAGACCTGCAAGGTGCTTCCTCGCTGATGGATGGCTGGGAGGGGTCCGGGGCAGCTTGATGAAGGACCGCTTCGGGACCAGGTTGCAGGGTGCTGCTCCAGGTGCTGTGAAAAGAAAAGAAAGAAATTACTACCATAAATTAACAATCGCCAACTCCTGTGGAATAGAAAAGCACAGAATAAAACACAATACAACTAGAAAATACTTACGTTCGGGAGGCAAGGACCGGTCTTAAAAATGCCAAGGCACGATGGTATCGGTACTTCGTGCCGGTCCTTGCCGCAGCACCACTGCGAACCTTATTCTCCTGACGGATATCCCTGTTGAAGCGGTCCTTCATCGAGCGCCAACGGGTTCTGACTTTGTTCACTGTGATGGAAAAAAAAAAAAAAAAGAAAAAAAGTAAGACTATGCACTGGAGGCTGTGATCATCCAACTGTGTGTGATGATAGAAACTCCATGGAGTTAATAGCATCACACACAGTTGGGTGATCCCGGCCAAGATCACTGCTGCATCACACTGCATTTAAATACTTACGAAAATCCTTGCGGACCCGGGGAGAGGCATTGTCCCAGCCATCCATCAGCGATGCGGCCACCTCGTTCCAGAGCCGCCGGATCACCACGTTGTCCGAGTGCAGTTGGTGACGGGTGTCCCACAACGGGACTCGCTCCTGGACTAGACGGATGAGCTCGTCGTTGTCCAGGGCGAGGTCCTCCTCCCGCTGTGGAGCCTAGAAAAGAAAGACAAACATTAATCTTTGAAAGATTTAAAAAAAAAAAATATCGATAACTAGCTGAAGAGCCCGGCGCTGCCCGGGCATAGTAACTAACTGTGGTTAGTTATATAAATTTAAAATTATCCTCCATCCCATAGTCCCGTGCCCATATTCCATCATACATATCCTCCATCCCATAGTCCTGTGCCCATATACCCATCATACATATTCGCCATCCCATATGCCTGTGCCCATATACCCATCATACATATTCGCCATCCCATAGTCCCGTGCCCATATACCATCATACATATCCTCCATCCCATGCCCATATACCCATCATATATATCCTCCATCCCATAGTCCCGTGCCCATATTCCATCATACATATCCTCCATCCCATAGTCCTGTGCCCATATACCCATCATACATATTCGCCATCTCATATGCCTGTGCCCATATACACATGATACATGTTCGCCATCCCATAGTCCCGTGCCCATATACCATCATACATATCCTCTATCCCATGCCCATATACCCATCATATATATCCTCCATCCCATAGTCCCGTGCCCATATACCCAAACAAACAAACATACACACACACACACACAAACACACACACACACACATACACACTTTGAGCCCTAGATATTGATAAACAATCCATGAAAAAATTATTTGTTTTAAATGGAAATAAATGGAAAAAAAACAACAAACATCGAAAAAAACAACCATGAAAATTTAAAAAAAAAAAACTAAAAAATACCAAAAAAAAAAAAAAAAAAAAAAAAAAAACCAGACTAGAAAATAAGTAAAAAAAAAAAAAAAAACAGTCCGTCTGTACTTACATCACGTCTACCCGCCCGCACTTGGCCTTGCTGCTCCTGCCGTTCCTCCGGTGGTGGTGGCGTGATGGAGGATGAGCTCTGAAAATTAAACCAAAAAAATTAATCACATGTGTTTATTTTTTCAAATCCATACGGAAGCATAGTACTCACTTCTTCTGCCTCTTGCCCTGTCCCGGGGACATATTCTTCACCAGATGAAGACATGCTGCAATAAAAAAAAAAAGAGACATAAGTACATAGAAATGTATTGAAATTTCAGCCAGACATTAGGTTTTTCATACTTACATTGGTGCAGCTTGTGCTGTGTGTCCACTAGTGAGCAATCCTTAAAGTATTGTGGAATCCCAGTGCCCACACCATTTTATCACCTTGGTTCAATTTTTTTTTTTTACTGTCTAGACCAAATTTCAGTCATGTTTATGTAAAAAACGCATGCGCATAAAAACGCAAGACCATGCGCAAGTATTGCGCTCCCATAGGCTCCAATGTGGTGTTTTTGCGCATTCCGTGCGCATTCCGTGCGCATGCGTTGTTTTAACGAGACAGGGCGGAACCAAAAATGCAACATGTTGCGTCTGACGCGCCTGGCGCAAAAGACAAAAAAACGCATGCGCACGAAAGCGCAAATATGCGCAAGACCATGCGCACATCATGTAAAATATAGGTGCGCAGTGCGCATGCGCACTGGTGCGCCCGATGCGCTGCGCACAAAAGCGCTAATGTGAAACCAGCCTTAGCACCGCTCCAGTCCCTTGACGCCATCTTGTGAGCGTAGCTTCTGACTGTCCGCAAGTCAGAAGTTACGTCACAAGAGCTCAATGCAAGTCTATGAGAGCAAGGTCAGAATGATGGTCCCATAGACTTGCATAGAAAAGTGACCTACGGCTCGACCTAGAAACACTGGAGCTACAGGCAGGTCACTTTTCGCCATGAGACCAATGGGAGTGACGTTGGAAAATAATGAAGGCGGAGGAAGGTGAGTATAAGACAAAACAATAAAAGGAAAAATGCTGAAGTGATGCTTTAAAAGTTTGTGTATTAATTATTTTGCTATCTGCTGCTTCTTTTACCAACATTCTGTTCTAAGCTTTCACTGAGTATCCTCTATCACTATTTTCTGAGTAAAGTTGCATGCTTATCTGTATTTATAAATGTGCTTTTAATTATTTGTGCATTTTTTCTTTATTCTTCTGTTTGGATTATTCATAATTATATTCTTGAAAACATTGAATGGTGGAAATGAAAGTGACATATAACAGTGGCATGACCATTGTTTGTTCGATGTGTGTAGTTAGAGTCCTGCTGCTCCTGTGGAAATATATATTATTTGTAGGCAATTACAATGAGTTAGTGTAATTAGTGTTGTAAAGCATCTGTAAAGTATCCATTATATTTCACGGTGGGTGTGTTGCTTTTGGTGATAAAAAAGCAGCAGTTTAACTTTTTATTATGCCGTTTTTCATCACTTAAAATAAGCATATCAGCCATTAAAATTAAAAGCGAGATAGAAAGGTACATGAAGGAGTGGTAGAGAAATTAATTTGTTTAAATGCCAATAGCGAAGGAAACGGATGGCACTCACCGGTAAAAGTCACTCTTTATTCCAATATTTTATTAGAGTGGAGAAGACGACGGCCGTTTCGCGCTGCGGTAGCGCTTCTACAGGTCACACAGGTGACTGGAACTGACATCACAACTTAAAGGAGGGACGGCAGCTAAACAACTCCCCCAGCGTTAAACACATGTGCAGCAACTATGCATAACAATTAAAAAACATAGGAAAACAAGTAGAAAAACCACAATACATTAAAAACGGCTTTTACAGGAAAATAGACATATCCAGTTTTTCATTCATGCCAGAGGATTCTTGCACTCGTTTAGGCAAAATCCATAAGGCCTCTCTTCTTAACAGGAGCGTGTTCAGATCCCCTCCTTGCATTGGAAAAGACACCCTTTCCAGCCCAGCAAAAGACAAAACCTCCAGGTTTCCCCCGTGAACTTCCCTAACGTGTTTGATTAATTGCGGGACCCCCTTACCCGAGCTAATTGAAATATAATGCTCTCTAAATCTCACATAAAAGGGGCAAATGGTCCTACCGATGTAAAAGGATTTACAGCAACAGAATAGCGCATAAACCACATACGTCATTTTGCATGTGATAAAATCTTTCACGTGTGCGACACTCCTCCAATGCATAGTGTTTGACTGACATCATGATAACTACAAAAGGGAAAATGTCCACACCTGAAATTTCCTCAAGGGACATTTTTATTTAACCAATTACTCTGTTGTTTCACTATCCGTTTTTTCACAATTAAGTTCCCCAAAGTGGTGCTACGTCTATTAGAGATGAGGGGACCACATGATGCCACCTCTCCAATGTCCCGTTCTAAAATGTGCCAATTCATAATATTGGAATAAAGAGTGACTTTTACCGGTGAGTGCCATTCGTTTCATTCTCTATTGGCATTTATTGTGGCTGTTTGTCTTGGAGAGGCACCCTGGTTGACAGAGAATTCATTGTTGAATGTATGCTTGCAGATTGACTGCGCAACACCTGTGCATTGAGTTGGTTCCTTCGCTGTGTGGATCCACATTTTCTTGGAGCATTAAATTTGTTTAATTGTGTAAGTTGAATGCTAAACCTCTGCAATGTGAACTGAACACCATTGTGCAGTGACCAATGGCAATGTTCCAGGTACTCTGGGGTGTATGGCTGGCCTGAGTGAGGAAAGTGTGGCTTGGTAAAGTTGTGCTTCCACACAGGAGTCAGTCTGAAAAAGCAAGGCGCAAGTATGGAACAGGAGAGAATGAGCGAATCAGTGGTCGTGTGGGAGTAGACCTGTTCCAGTGTGCCAGTACCACTTTGTGCACTGTGTGTTAGGCGAGGTATAATACATTGAGTGTTGTAATGTGCATACCCTGAGGACTCAATAATGTGCATTGTGTTTTGTACATTGCCGCCATCTGATGGTATGTGTATGAAAGTTGAGTTTTCAACCGCCCCACAACAAGCTTCTATAGATTCCGTGTGTCATCAGTGTGAAATATACCAGTGCCTGGCAAAAGCCGTACAGTTTGTGCTTTACCCAGGCACCGGGGGCTCAAGACAGCTTTGATCATTGTCGCCTGGTGTCGCTTAGCTCAGCATGACCAGGCAACAATGATGGGAGTTATATTGAGCACACGCTGTGTACATCTTGTGTAAAATAAAGAACTAAATAAAAGAATTGGGGCTCTCGCTTAATTTTGATAACTACTAGCAGAGGGAAAACCTACAGCTGGGGGCTGATGTTACTAATCTGGGAAAGGGGACAATATCCCAAAAGGTTCCAAGGCTATTAATAAAAGCTCACAGCTGTTTGCTTAGCCTTTACTGGTTAGTTTAAGGCTGACCCCAGAAAAAAATGTGTAGGGTCCCTTTAGAAAAATATTTGGAATTGAGAGTCCTCAGTGGTTGATACCTTTTAATGGCTAACTGAAAAGATGGTAACAAATTGTGAGCTTTCGAGACTACTCAGGTCTCTTCATCAGACATATAGACTAATACAAAATCTGAAGAATCACATAGTTATGCACAACACAGCACAGAAAAAAATAATGCAATAGATAAGACAAGTGACGTGAAGCAGAATTGTTACTATGGGAGAGAGATATATATAAATTCTAACCAGCAAAGTCTAAACAGACAGGTGTGGGTTGATATTAATAACCTGGGAACATTTAGGGCTAATGACCCCTTCCCCAGATTATTATCAGCCCCAGGTCAGCTTTCCCTCTTCTGGTTATTAAAATTATGCAGGAGTCCACGGCATTTTTTTTTAAATTAATTATTTTAAAAATAAAAAGCAAGTACAGAAAACAAATGCACAAAGCACTGATTTTATGGCACACTGACATCACTGACATCTATCTATCTATCTATCTATCATGTTCCTCATCACTATCTCTATCTTTGAAGATCTTTAATACATAACACTCTTTGATTTCTATGCTGCATTTCATTCCATATGTGTCACACTGACAGCACAATGACACACGGACAGCACAAGGACACACGGATGTCACACAGACACTGACCAGGGATCTCACCAGTAATGGTTTCTCCAGTACCAAAATCACCAAGATGTGTGAAGAAGGCCTAAGCTGGTACAGTCAAGTGAGAGTAAGGAAGCTCCTCTGCTCGCTCAATCTCTATTCCAGGCTATGCTGAGGGAACTCATTTGTTCACATAGTTGCCTCCACAAAGGAGTGAAGCTTCATACAGTCAGGAGAGATAACGTTGAACTCCTGCATACAAGTTTTTCTATGTGCTTCCAGCCGGAACCATTGCATTGTGACTTCCACATCACGAACTTTGTCCGCCCTACCCCCTGCAATAAGATATGGTAGGGCCAAAACTTTGAGTTATTCCATAACACTAGTGTGTTGCCACAGGTAGCCAACCCGTGACGGTCCCTCTGTCTGCGAAGCATTACTTGGACTGTGCTTTGTTATAGCGATTCCTCCAATAATAAGTGAAGTGAACTGTATTCAAGCAGGGCTGAGAGGCCCTAAACCTGCTTGTTTCATAGGGATATGAAACCTCCTTTCATAAGGAAAATACTGAGTGTATTCTATACTGTGAACTACAGCCACTTTGCCTTTAAGAAAGACTGACACTGATATCTCCTTCAGTAAAGAAGTGTTATGTGTGCAACTTCACAAGTGTGTTGGGTTGCTTCCAAATGCGCAAACATTCACAGGCATTCCAACATCTTCACCAACCCATCATTTCTACAGGAGCGCCCACTGGAGGATCCTATACCATCTTCATAAGTATCACCTCCTGCTATTGACAACTGTCATGGACACGAGAGAAGTGTTTAGGGGTCTAGCATCCCACTTCACCTACCAAGACAGTACCATCTTCTGCCAATAGAACTATATGTCTTAGCTGTCTCCACCCCATTGGCTTACAACAATTTGTCCTTCGCTGGAGCTGCCTAGACAGGAAATGGTTTTTAGACTATCTTAAGGCTCTCATACACTTTAGACTAAAATCGGACGAACTAGACAATATATTGGCGGGAATTCTTATCAACAGTCCAATATGTATTGGCACCCTCTCAGCCTGCCCCTGACAGAGGATGTGTCTACGGATTTATAACAGCTAATCCTTTATGGCTCTGGGATATGAGCCACTGCCCGAAGATTCTGATAGCAGCTCTCTCATGAAGAACATATGCGCTTATATGATCTGAGTGTTCTTATGTATGGGGGAGGTCGAGAAAGACAACTATCAACAGAACGTGCAATCTAATATCCATAAGGGCCTTTAGACTGTAAGTAGACTGTGTGTAGTGCCATCGTTTCTGCGTGTCTCAGCTCCCTCCCCCCCAGAAGGGACTATGGATCACTGCCCTGGCTGCCTATTCGCATCTCCTGTCTCTTCTCCCACTCCACAAGAACTGTGTATGCCTGGCAGGATGCTTAGGGTGCATGCGCTCCCTCTCTCTTAAGGGGATGAACTGTCCTAGTATGTTCGCAGTCCGTAGCTATGAGACTCATACGGCTTAAGTCACCTCAACCTGTTGGAAAGTGTATGAATATCATTTGTGTTAGTTTGTTATTTGCCTGCCTGTTGTTAAGTCCTCTTGTCCACTTTGTCTGATCTTGATCTAGTGTTGTCTAAACCTGTATCCTGCTTAAATACCTTCTATCCAGACATCAGTCTCTACCTGCTCCAGTGGCCTTCTGCCTGCTATCCAGAGCTGCAGTCTGTACCAGTTCCCGTTGCTGTCCTGTCTGCTATTCAGAGCCCCACAGTCTGTACCAGTACCAGTGGCCTTCCTGTCCTCTATTCAGAACCACGCAATCTGTACTAGTACCAGTGACTGTCCTGTCCTCTATCCAGAGCCGCACAGTCTGAACACGCACAAGTGGCTGTACTATCCTGTCTGGGACACTTTATCCGAACCAACATCTCTGACCCGTGGGGTCAGCTGCTACTATTCTGGACACTGCCCTGAAGTTCTACGTGACAGATACCTGCCATAAAAGCCGGACTTCACCATCAGTGCATCAAGTGCAAGCTAGATAGCTGCTTAGTTGCCCCCTTCCAGTGTGAGCCTGGCCCATGGCGCAGTGGGTCCAATATTCCACTGTTCTGAGTTATACCAGGAGATGACCAGGCAACATGAGCAGCAGGATGAAATGCTGAACTACGGTTGACTAACACTCATTTCAGTGCACTAGCACCAGCTGCCTCTTCCGTACCAGCACCAATTCAAGTTGCTACCACCTCGGTAGGTGCAGTCCCCACAACAGGATGTGGCCCTTGCCTATCTGTTCCACCTCAATATGACGAGGATCCCAAGCAATTTTAAGGTTTCATCAACGAGTGCGTGCTTCACATTGAATTTTTGGCTTACCAGTTCCCCACCAACTAGTCTAAAGTGGCTATATCTCATTTGGTAAGAGATGCCAGTTTAAGAGCGCAGCTTGGTATATATGTCCCTTGTCCTGGGCATCAGCCTAGTATATATCTCCCATTCTGGTATATGTGTCTTAACCTGGGCCCTATCCTTGTATATGGGACGCATCCTGGTGTATATATATCTCCATCCACCATCTTGGACCAGCAGAAACACCGGGATAGGTGTAAAACAGCTGTTGCCCTCCTCCACTTTTGATTGTGGCCTGTGGAATGGTGGTCCACTCCTCTTCAATTGCTGTTCTAAGATTCTCGATATTGGCAGGATCTTGAACACACTGTCGTATAGGACGATCCAGAGCATCCCAAATATGGTCAATGGGTGACATGTCCAGTGAGTATGCTGGCCATGCAAGAATTTTACACAGCCATTCAGGAGTGGACCAACATTCCACAGGTCACAATCAACAGCCTTATCAACTCAATGCAAAGCACTGCGTGATCGGTTTTTCTTACCCCCAAAGCACCCCAATACTGTAAAACTGCACATTTTAGAGTGGTCTATAATTGTGGCCAGCCTAAGGTGCACATGTGCAATAATCATGCTGTCTAATCAGCATCTTGATATGCCACACCTGTGAGGTGGATGGATTATCTCGGAAAAGAAGTGATCACTAAGGGTCTGTGCACACGTTGCGGATTCTACCATGGATACGCAGCGGATTTTGCCCTGTGGGTCCAAAGCAGAATCTCTTGCGTTGTACAGTACCATTATAGCCTATGTAAATTGAAAAACGCTGTGCACATAATGCAGAAAAATCCGCACGGAAACTCTGCGGGTTCATTTCCGCAGCATGTCAGTTCTTTGTGCGTATCTGCAGCGTTTCTGCACCCATTGACTTGCATTGAGTCGGGCTCATCTGCAGCAAAACCGCAAGTCTAAAAAAGATCTGTGGTTTTGCTGCGGATGAAACACTGCAGATCGGGAGGGGTGAAGAGTGTGGGTGGTGACTGTGTGTATGAGCCTATGTGTGTGTGCAGGGGGTCTGCGGGGCTGTCCGGGGGTCTGCCGGGGTCTTTCGGGGGTTTGCCGGGGGTGATGGGGCTGTCCGAGGTTCTGCTGGGGTCTGCAGGGGTCTTGCAGGGGGTGATCAGGCTGTCCAGGGGACTGCCGTGGTCTTGCGGGGGTCTGCTGGGGTCTTGCGGGGGGTGATCGGGCTGTTCGGGGGTCATCCGGGGTCTTGCGGGGGTCTTGCATGCGCTGATCGGGTTGTCCGGGGGTCTGCCGGGGCTGTGCGGGGGTCTGCCGGGGCTGTGCAGGGGGGTCTGTGGGGCTGTGCGGGGGGGGGGTTAGCCAGGATCATATTCCTCGCCAATCGTTAACCCGATGCCTCTACCACAAAGCACTCCATGGCTCAGCACCACCCTACATCTCCCTCGTTTCAGTCTACCACCTTACCCGTGCCCTCCATTCTGCTGATGACCTGAGGTTAGCATCCTCAATAATCAGAACCTCCCACTCCCGTCTCCAAGACTTTACACGTGCTGCACCAATTCTTTGGAATGCACTTCCCAGGTCAATACGATCAGTCCCCAATCCCTACAATTTTAAGCGTGTCGTGAAAATGCATTTATTCAGACTGGCCTGCCGCCTCAACACATTAACCTAACTATCCCTATGTGGCACAGTCAAATGTTTTACCATAACCAGGTTCCCTGTATCATGTTCCCACATGCTTTTTGCATCTATCAGCCCTCTGTGTCTGTACTGTTACACACATTATGGCTGATCCAAACAATCAGGGCAATTGTTACCACCCACCTTTCGTGTCTGCCTTTTTTCCTCATAGATTGTAAGCTTGCAAACAGGGCCCTCATTCCTCTTGGTATCTGTTATGATCTATGTGATTGTTATGCTGTAATGTCTATCGTCTGTACAAGTCCCCTCTGAAATGTAAAGTGTTGCGGAATATGTCGGCGCTATAGAAATAAAATTTGTTATTGTCTGCGGGGCTGTGTGTGTATGTGTATGCAGGCATCGTCCGATGGGACTACAAGTCCCATTGGGGCTATGCCTGCTACACTGACAGTGAGTGACACATTAGCCAATGATGGGACAGTAGTAGTCCCATCATCATTATTATTATTATTATACATTTTTATAGCGCCATTTATTCCATGGCGCTTTACATGTGAGAAGGGACAAATATGGACAAGAACAAAAAACATGAGCAATATAAGACACACATAAGTACAGCAGTAGAGAAGTCCCTGCCCACAAGTGCTCACAGTCTACAGGGGATGGATGAGGATACACTAGGAGAGGGTAGCGGTGGTCGTGCGGCGGTTCAGTAGACTGAGGAACACTGCAGGTTATAGGCTTGTCGGAAGAGGTGGGTCTTCAGGTTCTTTTTAAAGGTTTCCATGGTAGGTGAGAGTCTGATGGGTTGAGGTAGAGACTTCTAGAGACTTCTAGAGTATGGGGGAAGCACGGGAGAAGTCTTGTAAGCGGTTGTGGGAGGAAGTGATAAGAGGAGAGTAGAGAAGGAGATCTTGGGAGGATCTAAGGTTGCATGTGGGTAAGTAGTAGGAGATCATGTCACAGATGTAGGGAGGAGACAGATTGTGGACGTCTGTTATGAATGGGTCACCGAGGAGAAAAAAGCAAAACAAGCTAAGTCACAGAAAACCAGAGAGGTTGGTAACTATGCAGATTGCAGATCCCTGATCCTACCACACAACTAGCAGCAGCCGTGGAGCGTACCTATGATGTTGCGAGACACTTCCTCACAGCCAGAGGACTAAATAAGCCTGAAGCATGAAAAGGGGAAAACTAACTGCCCCAGAGCAGACCCCAAAGGAATAGATAGCCCCCACACGGAGTATTCCATTCATCCCCGTGCTTGATGCAAATAAGATTATACACCCCCTGAGGTCAAGCTTAGTAAACCAGCAGGCACTCTTAACTCTGGAGAATAAATCAGACATCAGAGGTAACGGGTACTGATATTTAACCGTCATCTTGTTAAGGGAACGATAATCAATACACGGTCTTAATGAACCATCTTTCTTGGCCACAAAAAAAACAGCACCTAAAGGTGACGAGGATGGTCTAATATGACCCTTCTCCAATGACTCCTTAATATAGGATCGCATAGCATCAGGTTCAGGTACTGATAAGTTGAAAAGCCGACATAACTCCTATGAGGAGGCAAAGACGCAGACTTGTTCTCACTAAATACATCAGAAAAATCGGCTAGATAATCAGGAATATCATGAGACTGAGGAGAGGTGGAGAAAACAGGAGTGTCCCTAAGAAGACACTGACAACCCCAACTCACCACAGACCCAGATTTCCAATCCAAAACTGGATTATGAGTTTGCAACCAAGGAAAACCCACAACAATAGTATCATGCAAATTATGCAGCACCAAAAATTTACAATTTTCTTGGTGGTCTGGGGCAACTCGCATTGTCACCTAGGTCCAAAACTGAGGTTTATTCTCCGCCAAAGGAGTGGCATCAATACTCCTCAAAGGAATAGGCATCCGCAGAGGCGTCATGGAAAAACCACAACGTTTAGCAACGTCCAAATCCATCAGATTCAACGCTGCTCCTGAATCCACAAAAGCCTTCGTGGAAAACGTGGATAAGGAGCAGATCAGAGTAATTGCCAAAAGAAACTTAGGTTGTATACTGCCCACAGCAAATGTGTGTGCAAAATGTTTCTCTCATTTTGGGCAGACAGAAATAGTATGAGAGACGTCTCCACAGAAAAAACACAGCTTATTACGCCTTCTAAACTCCTGACGTTGCACCCTAGACAAACCCCATCACATTGCATAGGTTCAGACGTTTGTTCAAAAGGTGGCAGCACCTCCCGTGTAGTTTTATGTTCACGTAAACGCCGATCAACTTGAATGGCTAATGACATAGAATCATCCAGACCAGAGGGAACAGGAAATCCCACCATAGCATCTTTTACGGTCTCTGATAAACTCTTCCGAAAGAGAGCTGCCAATGCACTATCATTCCATGTAGTAAGGACCGCCCACTTTCAGAATTTTTGACAGTATAACGCTGCAGAATCCTGACCCTGGTTTAATGCCAACAGGGTTCTCTTAGCTTGATCAACAGCATTAGGTTCATCATACAACAACCCCAAGGCTTGAAAAAATGCATCCACAGTATTCAGAATAGGATTTTCAGGTGTCAGAGAAAAAGCCCAATCCTGGGGATCGCCACGCAGCAAGGAGATGACAATTTTAACCTGCTGCACAGAGCTCCCCAATGAGTTAGGCTTCAAGGCCAGAAATAATTTACAATTATTCTTAAAATTCAGAAATTTAGACCAATCCCCAGAAAGCACATCAGGATTAGGGATCTTAGGTTCAGCAGCATGTGACTGAATGAGGTAGGTGCAAATTCCCTGCACTTCAGCAGCCAGCTGCTCCACACGATCAGACAATTGCTTAATCTCCATTAGGATAGAGAAAAAAAAATCCTCCTACGGCCCCAGAGAAAAAGAGGAAAAAATATAAAAAAAAAAATTGACACTTTTTTTTTTAACTACGTTTTCCTGCTTTTGAGTACCCTAGAATCTGCGGTATGGCTGGTGATTCTGTTATGAATCGGTCACCGAGGAGAAAAAGCAAAACAAGGTAAGTCACAGAAAACCAGAGAGGTTAGTAACTATGCAGATTGCATATCCCTGATCCTACCACACAACTAGCAGCAGCCGTGGAGCGTACCTACGATGTTGCTAGATGCTTCGTCACAGCCGGAGGACTAAATAAGCCTGAAGCATGAAAAGGGGAAAACATACTGCATCAGAGCAGACCCCAAAGGAATAGATAGCCCCCACACATGTATTGACGGTGAAACAAGATGAAGGCACAAACACAGGCAGGAAAATAGGCTGAGCAAACGATGGGGCCCAAACTAACTAGAAAGGAAAGGAAAGACACTGTCTGCAACCTGCAAAAAACCCTACAAAAATAATGTCCAACACTTCTGATAGCAAAATTAACCCTGAAATCACTAGACTTCTCCCACTATATCAGCACTCTGAAATATTCTGAGAAAGAGCAAAAAGAGACCAAACTAGTAAGGGACAAAAAGCAAATTGGCAAAATACTGATAAATAAGAGTGGAAATTTAGCACAGCCCCCAGCCGGGGCTGGCTGACCACACAAAAAACTGAATAGACCAACAAAATCAAGTGTGAACATTAGCAGAAAAACTTAGCTTTAGATGACTGGAACACAGCTGAAAACCAAGAGCTTACTAGCCAGAAGGAATCATCAGCAACTGAATAGGACGTCGGCTGTCTTAAATCCAATCTGAGACTCCTGAAGTCCAATTGTCATCCTCATTCTCAGGTGGCAGATCTCCACCGATCAAATCAGCCTCACTACCTCCTGTTACTACCAGAGGGAGTCTGGAAGGAGAACTCACAACTGGTGAACCAGAGAATGAACTCACAACAGACGTCTTTGTATGTCATAGTTAGGGTTTTCAACTGGAGCCTCTGGACGATAGGAAGCCAATGAAGGGCTTGGCATAGGGGAGAGGATGGGGAAAAATGGGGAGACAGGTGGATTAGTCGGGCAGCAGAATGTAGGATGGATTGGAGTGGTGCTAAAGTGCTAGAGGGGAGGCCACAGAGTAGGAGGTTGCAGTAGTCAAGGCGGGAGATGATAAGGGCGTTGACTAGTGTTTTTGTGGTTTCATGGTCAAGGAATGCGCGGATCCGTGAAATATTTTTGAGTTTGAGGCGGCAGGAGGAGGCTAGGGTTTTCTATATGTGGCTTGAAAGAGAGGGCAGTGTCGAGGATCACCCGAGGCACCGAGCATGCGGGACTGGGGAAAGTGAGCAGCCATTGACGTTGATGGATATGTTTGGTGGAGGGGTAGAGTGAGATGGGGCAAAGATTAAGAATTTTGTTTTGTCCTTGTTCAGTTTTAGAAAGCGAGCAGGGAAGAAAGCTAAAATAGCGGACAGACATAGTGGGATCAGTAAGGAGGTGAGGTTAGGTCCAGATAGGTAGATCTGCGTGTCATCGGCATAGAGCTGATACTGGAGACCGTGGGATTCTATGAGCTCTCCCAGGCCGAGGTATAGATGGAGAAGAGTAGGGGTCCTAGAACTGAGCCTTGAGGAACACCGACGACAGAAAGGGGGCAGGGTGAGGAGGTGGTCTGGGAGGACACACTGAATGGTCGGTCTGTTAGATATGATGAGATCCAGGATAGGACCAAGCCTGAGATGCCCAGGGATGAGAGAATCTGGAGCAGGAGGGAATGGTCCAGCTAATGTGTTGAATGTAAAAAAAAAAAAAAACAAACACACAACATACATATGGGTCGCCCTCCCAGGGCTGTGGGGTACTCGGTACCGGGCCGGTGTCAGCGGGATGTGTCACAGCAGCGGTGACCCGGTCCGTGGCCCTGGGTGCCCAAGTAATAGGGGAGATTGGATGGTGGAATGTAGTTGATTAAATGAATAGTTCGTGACGCCACCTGTGGTGTTCGGCAAGTGAGATGTTAAGCCGACGCTGCATGCAGATCCACTGGGACTGATGGTATGGTGCAGCAAAGATGTAAAAGCTCCCCACAGGAGAAGCTGTAGCCCCAGGGCAGTATAGATGTGGTTGGCACGGGGATGTAGCAGTGCCGGAAGGGTAGGAAGCAGACAAAGACACAGCGGTGTGCAATTTCTGTACCTTTACTTGATAAATGCAGTCCAGGGTCCTGATTACAGATGGTACCGGAGCAGGCTAGCCTGAAAGCAGCTCAGGGATTCTCTCTCAGCAGATGGGCTGTGCAGTCTCCTTCCCTAGCGCTTATTTGAGTGAAGTACTCCTAGTACTGAGTTACACTTAAGTTCCTCCTAATTCTCTTCTACTAGCACTCCTCGTATGGTAGACAGCTGTAGACGCTATTCCTCTCTTGGCTCACTCCGTGCTGTTGTGCCTCCGAGTCTTAGATGGGGGTAGGGCATTTACAGCCTCCTACTCCTCTGGTGTCTGTTGCAGGACCATTAGTATCCGTACAACCGTGGAGACCAGGCTCCAGTTCATGCGCTCTCACTGGACATGAGTGTTATGAATGGGAAACCGAGGAGGAAAAACAAGACAACAAGGTAAATCTCAGAAAACCAGAGAAGTTGGTAACTATGCAGATTGCAGATCCCTGATCTTAACCGCACAACTAGCAGCAGTCGTGGAGCGTTCCTACGATGGTCCTAAATGCCTCGTCACAACCAGAGAACTACATAAGCCTAAAGCAGGAAAAGAGGAAAACTAACTGCCCCAGAGCAGACCCCAAAGGAAAGGCAGCCCCCACATGTATTGATGGTGAAACAAGATTAAAATACAAACAAAGGCAGGAAAATAGGCTGAGCAAACGATGGGGCCCAGCTAACTAAAAACGACAGAAAAGGAAAGACACTATCTGCAATCTGCCAAAAACAACCTACAAAAATATTGTCCAACACTTCTGATAGCAAAATTAACCCTGAAGTCACTAGACTTCTAAACCTATATCAGCACTCTGAAATATTCTGAGACAGATCAAAAAAGAGGCCAATGTAATAAGGGACAAAAAGCAGATTGGCAAATACTGATTAATAAGAGTGGAATTTCAGCATAGCCCCAGCAGGGGCAGGCTGATTACACAACAAACTGAATTGACCAATAAGCGCAAGTGTGAACATTAGCAAAAAACAAACTTAAGTTGAGAAGACTGGAAGAGAGCTGAAGTCCAGGACCTGAGATGCAGACTGAATCACCAGCACCCGGATAGGGCATCGGCTGCCTTATATCCAGTCTGATACTCCAGACATCCAATCGTTATCTTCCTCATCAGGTGGCAGATCACTACCACTTAAATCAACCGCACTACCTCCTGTCACCACCAGAGGGAGAACGGAAGGGGAACTCTCAACTGGTGGAGCAGAAAATGAGTTCATGACAGTACCCCCCCCTTGAGGAGGGGTCACCAAACCCTCATCCATGCCAACAGGTCGATCAGGATGGGCCCGGTGAAAAGCACGAACCAATTTATTGGCATGAATATCAGAGGCAGAGATCCAAGAATTATCCTCCTGGCCATAACCCTTCCATTTGACCAAATACTGGAGTCTCCGTCTAACCAAACGAGAATCCAATATTTTCTCTACCTCATATTCCACATTGTCTTTAACCAATACAGGATCAGGAGGTGTCGCCACAGGAACTACTGGCTCAACAAACCTCTTCAACAGTGACTTGTGAAATACGTTATGGATTTTGATCGTAACTGGAAGAGCCAATCAAAAAGAAACAGGATTAAGAATCTCCAAAATCTTATAAGGTCCAATAAATCTTGGCTTAAATTTTGGAGATGCAACCTTCATAGGAATTTTCTTAGATGACAGTCAAACTGTCATGGAATGCCTAGGTTACTTTAGGCAAAAACCCCGGGACCCCTGTGATGTCCCTCAGACTAGGGGAACCCTGTCTGTCCCTCTACCCAGGGTTTACACTGAAGGTGTGCCTGCCTGAGCCTCCACCCTGTCCCTGTCTCCTGTCCAGCCCTAAGCTGAACCCACCTCCCTCCACCCAGTGAGGGGACCAGACACCAGACCCCACAAATACGTATGGACAGGGGTAAAAGAAAACACCACACAGTAAATACACAAGGGAATACAATAATGTGCAAGGGCAACCAAATATATATATAACAGATTGGAGAAAGAACCACTGAGGGATATACTGCACCAGATATCAGACGCTCCAACACCACCACTGCTGACCGGTATTGCTAGCACTAGGCTAAAGCTATAGTCGGCGACGCCCATAGTCAGGACGAACTATTTAAAGACCTAGGGCGTGGCCCAGCCCTCAGCCAGCATGACAACCTGGTTAACCCTATCCCGACTGGAACAGAATACCCAACAGGGTATTACCGCTGTCTGCCGGACACCCTGGTGTGAACAGTGTCCGACATGACAGTACCCCGCCTTCTACGAGGGACCTCCGGAACCTCACCATGTCGAGGACCTGGCTTGTCTGGATGGCGACGATGGAACATAGTAACCAGTCGATCAGCATGAATGTCAGAGGCCGGCACCCATGTCCTCTCCTCAGGACCATAGCCACGCCAGTGGACCAGGTACTGTAGAGTGCGACGCACAACCCTAGAGTCCACCACTTTGGACACCTCAAATTCCAACGCGCCATCCACCAAGACGGGAGGTGGTGGCCCGGGGGAACCATCCACCAAACCCACGACCTTCTTTAGCAATGCTTTGTGAAATACATTATGAATCTTATACACAGCCGGCAACTCCAAACGAAATGCCACGGGGTTGATCACTGCGGAGATTTTAAATGGGCCAATGAACCTGGGACCCAACTTAAGTGACGGTATCTTGAGCTTAATGTTCCTAGTAGATAACCACACCCAATCACCCACACACAGGTCCGGACCTGGCACACGTCTGCAGTCAGCCACCCGTTTGTACCTGGAACCCACCTTCAACAAGCGCTGCTTGACTCTCCTCCAAACAGGTGACAATTGAGCTCCCAACTGGTCCTCCTCAGGGACGCCAACTGAGCACCCCTGACGCAAGGTGCAAAATTGAGGATGTTGACCATACACACAAAAAAAAGGAGATTCCCCAAACGATTCCTGGCAATGGTTGTTTATTGCGAATTCTGCCAGAGGAAGAAACGCTGACCACTCTTCCTGATTGTCGGAAATAAAGCAGCGCAAGTATTGCTCCAGGTTTTGGTTCATCCGCTCAGTCTGTCCATTCGACTGAGGGTGGAAAGCCGATGAATGAGATAATTTGATTCCAAGGCGAGAACAAAAAGCTCTCCAAAACTTTGCCACAAACTGCGTACCTCGATCAGACACAATGTCAGACGGGACACCATGAAGTCTGACCACCTCGCGAATAAATATCTGAGCAAGAGTCTTAGCATTGGGCAAAGACGGTAAAGCAACGAAATGTGACATTTTGGAGAACCTATCAACAATAACCAAAATGACCGAGTTCCCTGCCGAGGCGGGCAAGTCAGTAATAAAATCCATGGAAATCTCAGTCCATGGCTTACTGGGCACCCCGAGAGGCTGCAAGCTACCAGCGGGACGGGAACGAGGAGTCTTGGCCCGTGCGCACGTGTTACAGGCAGCCATATATGAGGCCACATCCTGCCGGATTTTAGGCCACCAAAAACGACGCGATACCAGTTCCAGAGTGCTCTTAACCCCTGGATGACCTGCCAGTACCGTGTCGTGATGTTCGCCCAACACTCTAGAGCATAGATGTAGCGGCACAAAAGATTTATTAGCAGGCAACCCAGGCGGTACCACCTCCTGAGCCTCCGCAATCTCTGCCTCAATCTCTGTCGTGATGGCAGATACCACCACACCCTTTTGGAGAATAGGCACCGGCTCTTCACATAACTCTCCACCAGGAAAACACCTGGATAAAGCGTCTGCCTTAACATTCTTCGACCCAGGGCGATAGGTAACAATGAAGTTGAACCGGGTGAAGAATAATGCCCAGCGAGCCTGTCTGGAGGACAGGCGCTTAGCAGATTCTAAATAAAGCAAATTCTTATGGTCGGTTATCACAGTAATCTGATGAACAGCCCCCTCCAAGAAGTGTCGCCACTCCTCAAATGCCAATTTGATGGCCAATAGTTCCCTGTTGCCAATATCATAATTACGCTCCGCAGGCGACAGCTTCTTGGAGAAGAAGGCACACGGATGCAACTTGGCCCAAGAAGGGCCCTGAGACAGTACAGCCCCCACTCCAACCTCCGACGCATCCACCTCCACGACAAATGGTAAGGAGACATCGGGCTGCACCAGAATGGGCGCTGAGGCAAAACTATTCTTGAGGAATTCAAATGCCTGTACCGCAGGCTCAGACCAGTCAGAAAAGTCGGTACCCTTCTTAGTCATGTCAGTCAGTGGTTTGGCAATCATAGAGAAGTTCTTAATAAATTTCCTATAGTAATTGGAGAAGCCAAGAAATCGCTGAAGCGCCTTAAGATTATCAGGCCGATCCCAATGTAGTACCGCCTGCACCTTTACGGTGTCCATCTTAAAACCTGAGGCGGAGATTATATAACCCAAGAACGGTAGCTCCTGTACGAAAAACACACATTTTTCAAGCTTGACATAGAGCCTGTTCTCTCTGAGCAACTGCAGAACCTGTCTAACATGCTCTATATGTGTATCATGGTCGCGAGAGAAAATGAGGATGTCGTCAAGATAAATTATAACGAACCTCCCCAACAACTGAGAGAAGACATCATTAATGAAGTGTTGAAAGACCGCCGGTGCCATAGTCAACCCAAACGGCATTACCAAACTCTCAAAGTGACCCTCAGGGGTATTGAACGCTGTCTTCCACTCATCCCCCTGACGGACTCTTATAAGATTGTACGCCCCCCTGAGGTCCAGTTTGGAGAACCACCTGGCACCAACCACTTGGTTGAATAAATCGGGTATAAGTGGCATAGGGTAAGGATCACGGACCGTAATCTGGTTGAGTTCTCTGAAATCCAGACACGGGCGTAAACCGCCATCCTTCTTTTTAACAAAGAAGAAGCCAGCAGCCAGAGGAGAAGAGGAAGGTCTAATATGACCCTTGCTCAGGCTCTCCGCAATGTATTCCTTGAGAGCTAGCCTCTCGGGACCTGAGATATTAAACATTCTAGCTTTAGGTAACTTGGCCCCTGGTTTCAACCTAATAGCACAGTCATAGGGGCGATGCGGTGGTAGTTCCGAACAACCCTTCTCAGAAAATACATCCGCATAATCCAGCAACGGCTCCGGGATACTGGGGGTCAAAGCGGAAATACATGTAGCCAGGCACCTCTCCTGACACTCCCTGCTCCACTGAATTATGTCCTGGGTCTTCCAATCAATAACAGGATTATGCATTGACAACCATGGAAAGCCCAGAACCATCTGAGCCGGTAAGTTACTAAGCACCTTACAAGTTACCCGCTCTGAGTCTAATACTCCGATGTGGAGTTGTATATCCAACACACACTCTGTGATCTCCCCTTGAGACAACGGGGAAGCATTGATGGTAACCACCCGGATGGGGTTCGGCAATTTCTCCACCGGAAATCCCGCTGTATGTGCGAACCTCTCATCAATGAGATTGGCAGCTGAGCCACTATCAATAAATACTGTAATAGAGAGCATTTGCCCCCCAAGTACCACCCTAGCAGGGAGCATACACTGGGAAACCATGACGGAGGATACCCAAAGGCTCAGACTAGACTCCTCCAAACCCTCTGAGCCTATCAGTTTTCCGCCGGCGCGCCCTTCTTAGGTACCAGGAGGCAAGCGTTAATAAAATGTCCTCTTTTGCCACAAAAAAAACAGAGCCCCTGCCTTCTGTGCCAAGGACGTTTAGGCTTGTTACTCGGTGACTGTGCTATACCAGCGATCTGCATGGGTTCCACGGATTCACCCGCGGCAACCTCACCGACCACTCCCCCACCTCCCGGAGGCAACGAAACCAGCGCCCCCTGACGGAGACGTCGGTCTATGCGTACTACAAGTGCCATCGCAGCCTCCAGAGAGGCGGGAGTCTCGTACATTAGGAGAGTCTGTTTAACCCTTCCAGAAACCCCATGCAAAAATTGACTTCTAAGCGCAGGGTCATTCCACTGCGTGTCCACCGCCCAGCGCCGGAATTCCGTGCAGTAATCCTCAGCTGGTCGATCACCCTGTAGCAGTGAGCGTATCTTAGACTCTGCTAAGTTTAATCTATCTGGATCGTCATAGATCAAACCCAGAGCAGAGAAAAAAAAATCTACAGATTCAAATGCCGGTGAGTCTGAAGGGAGTGAAAAGGCCCAGGCCTGTGGGTCACCACTCAGCAAAGAAATCACCAAGCCCACGCGTTGAGCCTCATTACCTGAGGAATGTGGACGCATACGGAAATACAATTTGCATGATTCACGAAACACCGTGAACTTACCACGATCACCAGCAAATCGTTCAGGAAGGGGAAACTTGGGCTCAGCTGCCCTGGCTGCAGCCTCAGCAGGTACTGCAGGAGCTGACAGGCCTTGTTGCTTGACCGCCCCCCTGAGTTCAGTGACCTGTATGGATAGAGCCTCCAGCTGCTTGGTTAGGGAAAGTATAGGATCCATAGTAAGTAACCCCTATATTCCCTTTTTTTTTTTTTTTTTTCACTTTATTATTTGGGCCGACTATAATGTCATGGAATGCCTAGGTTACTTTAGGCAAAAACCCCGGGACCCCTGTGATGTCCCTCAGACTAGGGGAACCCTGTCTGTCCCTCTACCCAGGGTTTACACTGAAGGTGTGCCTGCCTGAGCCTCCACCCTGTCCCTGTCTCCTGTCCAGCCCTAAGCTGAACCCACCTCCCTCCACCCAGTGAGGGGACCAGACACCAGACCCCACAAATACGTATGGACAGGGGTAAAAGAAAACACCACACAGTAAATACACAAGGGAATACAATAATGTGCAAGGGCAACCAAATATATATATAACAGATTGGAGAAAGAACCACTGAGGGATATACTGCACCAGATATCAGACGCTCCAACACCACCACTGCTGACCGGTATTGCTAGCACTAGGCTAAAGCTATAGTCGGCGACGCCCATAGTCAGGACGAACTATTTAAAGACCTAGGGCGTGGCCCAGCCCTCAGCCAGCATGACAACCTGGTTAACCCTATCCCGACTGGAACAGAATACCCAACAGGGTATTACCGCTGTCTGCCGGACACCCTGGTGTGAACAGTGTCCGACATGACACAAACCATATCACCCACTTTAAACCGGGGACCAATGGTCCTACGCCAGTTGGAAAAACGCTGGGCCTTTTCCTGAAAGAGTGACAACTTATCCACCACTTGGTCCCATATCTGCTGCATTCTCACAACCACAGCGTCCACACCTGGGCAGGACGAAGATTCCACTAGCCCTGAAGAGAATCGAGGATGAAACCCAAAATTACAGAAAAAGGGTGACATCAGAGTGGCAGAACTAGCTCTGTTGTTCAGCGCAAATTCGGCCAAGGGTAAAAATAAGACCCAATCATCTTGATCAGCAGATATAAAACATCTTAAATAAGACTCAAGGGTCTGGTTTGTTCTCTCAGTCTGCCCATTGGTCTGGGGATGAAACGCGGAGGAGAAGGATAACTGAATTCCCAGATTGGAACAAAAGGTTTTCCAGAATCTGGAAACAAACTGGACCCCTCTATCGGACACAATGTTCTCAGGAATCCTGTGTAACCGAACCACCTGTTGTAAAAACAAGGGCACCAACTCAGCGGAAGATGGCAACTTTGGGAGTGGTACAAGATGGACCATCTTCGAAAATCTATCACAAATCACCCAGATAACAGTCATTCTCTGAGAAACAGGAAGATCAGAAATAAAATCCATTGAGATATGGGTCCATGGCCTCTTGGGCACCGGCAGGGGCATCAGCAACCCACTAGAATGAGAACAGGGTTTAGACCGAGAACAAGTCCCACAGGACTGTACAAAATTCCTGACATCACGAGATAAGGCAGGCCACCAAAACGACCGACTCACCAAATCTCTGGTGCCAAAAATACCCGGATGACCAGCCAATGCGGAGCAATGGACTTCAGACATCACTCTCTTTCTCCACTGGTCAGGAACATACAATCTTCCCATAGGGCAACGCTCAGGTTTATCCTCCTGAAATTCCTCCAGGGCGCGTCTCAAATCGGGCGAAATGGCAGAAAGAACTACCCCCTCACCTAGGATAGTAGTAGGCTCAGTCACATTAAGAGAATCAGCAAAGAAACTCCTAGAAAGGGTGTCTGCCTTAACATTCTTAGTGCCCGGAAGAAAAGAGACCACAAAATTAAAATGCGTGAAAAACAAGGCCCATCTAGCCTGTCTAGGATGCAAGCATTTGGCCGACTCCAGATAAATCAGATTCTTGTGATGGGTGAGGACCACAAATTGATGTCTAGCTCCCTCCAACCAATGTCTCCACTCCTCAAATGCCCATTTCATGGCCAACAATTCCCGATTCCCCACGTCATAATTGCGTTCAGATGGGGAAAACTTTCGAGAAAAGAAGGCACAGGCATTCATCTTAGAAGTCACAGGGTCTTTTTGGGACAACACAGCTCCTGCACCAATCTCAGAAGCGTCCACCTCCACTTAAAATGGAAGTGAGACGTCAGGTTGCCATAAAACTGGAGCTGAAGTAAATCTCCGCTTAAGCTCCTGAAATGCTGAGACAGCCTCAGGAGACCAATTCAGCACATCAGCTCCCTTCTTGGTCAGATCAGTCAGTGGTTTGACAATACTAGAAAAATTACCTATAAATTTACGATAGAAATTAGAAAAACCCAAAAACTTCTGGAGAGCCTTCAAAGAAATAGGCTGAACCCAATCATAAATGGCCTGTACCTTGGCCGCGTCCATTTCAATAGTCGATGGAGACAAGATAAATCCCAAAAATGAAATTCTCTGTACACCAAAGAGGCACTTCAATCTCCGTCAGATGGTGACTGACTACTTGTCTTGCCCTGTTAGTGTTCTCCCAGACGGCTCTTCCCCATTCAAGTATTGGATCTCTAAGCTGGATACATGGCCAGAGCTTAGCCAGTATGCATTGGAGGTGCTGGCTTGCCCTGCTGCCAGTGTATTATCGGAAAGTGTCTTTAGTGCTGCAGGTGGTGTGGTAACAGACCGTCGCACGCGACTATCCGCCGATAATGTTGACCGGCTTACTTTTCTGAAAATGAACAAGGCCTGGATCTCACCTGAATTTGCCAGTCCTCTTCCAGAATAAATAATTGGCTGGCAACAGGATCCAGGTCTCCTGTTGTGCTCATGTTTCTATGACCTGAACTTTATTTCCTGGGCTACAGCAACGCCCGTTGTTGCTCAGAAGTGCTGTCCACACAGACAAAACACTCGCTCATGTGTAAGTGGGGTTCGATAACGTCAGCTGATTCCCTGTTGTGTGTACGGCAAACTCTCCTGCTGCCTACAACTTCTGACTACCTCTGATTTAATATGTTCTCTGATTTGCCCTCTGTCTCCACTCTGTTTTGAGTATATCCTCCGGCCTACAACACCGCCTGTTTCTGCTCTCAAGTGCCGTCTGCACAATCCACACTTGTTCCTGTGTTACCTGGGTCCTGTAACATCTGCTCATCTCCAGAGGTGAGCACGGCAATGTCTCCTGCTTCATCTACATTCCTACTACTTGTAGTGGAAATGTGGACAGAGCAGGAGACATTGCCTGACTCACGTCTAGGGAGAAGCTGCTGTTACAGAACCCCAGTAACACAGGAACAAGTGTGGGTTGTGCAGACGGCATTTCAGAGCAGGAACTGGCCGCGGTTGGAAGCCAGAGGAAATACTCGAAACAGAGTGAAGACAGAGGCCTAATTGGAGTACGTTGACAGTTAGTAGTAGTCTAGAAACAATCGCAAACTGCCACCAAGTAGGCCTCGGCCTACTACCTTATTTTCCCTGGGCTCCGACACCGCCAGTTGGTGCTCAGAAGTGCTGTCCGCACAGACAAAACACTCGCTCATGTGTAAGTGGGGTTCGGTAACGTCAGCTGATCCCCTGCTGTGTGTATGGCAAAGTGTCCGGCTCCCTCCACAGTCAAACAACCTCAGATTTACACCTGGCTCCTAGTAGGCCTCGGCCTGCACCCTGATTGTCCCTGGCTTTCAACAACGCTAGTTGGTGCTCGGAAGTGCTGTCCACACAGAAAAACACACTTGTTCATGTGAAAGTGGGGGTCAGTAACGTCAGCTGATCCCCTGCTGTGTGGAGGGCAAAGTGTCCTGCTCCCTCCAAAGTCAAAATACCTCAGCTTTACACCTGGCTCCTAGTAGGCCTCGGCCTGCACCCTGATTGTCCCTGGCTTCCAACAACGCTAGTTGGTGCTCAGAAGTGCTATCCACACAGAAAAACACACTTGTTCATGTGAAAGTGGGGTTCGGTAACGTCAGCTGATCCCCTGCTGTGTGGAGGGCAAAGTGTCCTGCTCCCTCCAAAGTCAAAATACCTCAGCTTTACACCTGGCTCCTAGTAGGCCTCAGCCTGCACCCTGATTGTCCCTGGCTTCCAACAACGCTAGCTGGTGCTCGGAAGTGCTGTCCACACAGAAAAACACACTTGTTCATGTGAAAGTGGGGTTCGGTAACGTCAGCTGATCCCCTGCTGTGTGGAGGGCAAACTGCTGCTGCCTCCAAATTGTAACTACTTCAGATTTAAACATTCTCTGATTTGGCCTCTGTCTCCACTCTGTCTCTAGTATTTCCCCTGACCTCCAACACCGCCAGTTCCTGCTCACAGTTGCCGTCCACGCATTCCACACGTGTTCCTGTGTTACTGGGGTTCTGTAACGTCAGCAGATCCCCCAATATGTGTCCGCCACTGTCTCCTGCGCTGTCCACCTTCCCACTGCAAGCGGTGGGAAGGTGGACAGAGCAGGAGACAGTGGCAGACACTCATCAGGGGATCTGCTGACATTACAGAACCCCAGTAACCTAGGAACACGTGTGGATTGGGTAGACGGCTGCTGTACGCATAAACTGGCGGTGTTGGTGGTCACGTTAAATCCTGGAAACAGAGTGGAGACAGATGCCTAATTGGAGCACGTTGACAGTCTGTTGTAGCCTACAAACAATCAAAAACTGCCACCAAGTAGGCCTCGGCCTGCACCATGATTGTCCCTGGGCTCCAACAACGCCAGTTGGTGCTCGGAAGTGCTGTCCACACAGAAAAACACACTCGTTCATGTGAAAGTGGGGTTCGGTAATGTCAGCTGATCCCCTGCTGTGTGGAGGGCAAACGGCTGCTTCCTCCAAATTCAAACAACGTCTTATCTTAAACTGCCTCCAAGTAGGCCTCAGCCTACAAAATGACTATCCCTGGGCTCCAACAACGCCAGTTGGTGCTCGGCAGTGTCTTTGGCACGGGTACTCCCTGTTGCCCAGCCTGGTTCCAGCACGCCAGCTGTTTCCGGGTAGTATCAAGGTCACTATGCCACCAATCCGTTGTCCTGTCGTCTTGCGGCCGGGTTAGCCGACTCTACGGTGCCTGCAGTTTAGGTGACTCCTATGTGGGCTGCAGGAACTGGCACTGAAGGCTGGATCCGTAGTGCCAATGGGACATGGACCCCCTGTAGGACTGTGGGTTTCGGTAACTGCGGCCGGCTTGCGGCCTGGCTACTTTGCTTTGAATGGGTACCTTCTGCTACCCACCCGGGTTCCAGCACTGTCTGCTGGTTCTCGCCAGAGCCTTTGGCCTAGGTGCCTCCATCTCGGTATCCGAAGTCCAGCACCGTCAGCTGGTCCTTGGTAGTGCTTTCTAGCACAGGTACCTCCTGCCTAGTAACCGTGGTCCAGCATCGTCAGCTGTTCCTCGGTAGTGCCATTGGCTCTTGTAACTTTTGCTACCCATCTGGGTTCCAGCACCGTCAGCTGGTTCTTGGCAGTGTCTTTGGCACGGGTACTCCCTGTTGCCCAGCCTGGTTCCAGCACGCCAGCTGTTTCCGGGTAGTGTCAAGGTCACTATGCCACCAATCCGTTGTCCTGTCGTCTTGCGGCCGGGTTAGCCGACTCTACAGTGCCTGCAGTTTAGGTGACTCCTATGTGGGCTGCGGGAACTGGCACTGAAGGCTGGATCCGTAGTGCCAATGGGACATGGACCCCCTGTAGGACTGTGGGTTTCGGTAACTGCGGCCGGCTTGCGGCCTGGCTACTTTGCTTTGAATGGGTACCTTCTGCTACGCACCCGGGTTCCAGCACTGTCTGCTGGTTCTCGCCAGAGCCTTTGGCCTAGGTGCCTCCATCTCGGTATCCGAAGTCCAGCACCGTCAGCTGGTCCTTGGTAGTGCTTTCTAGCACAGGTACCTCCTGCCTAGTAACCGTGGTCCAGCACCGTCAGCTGTTCCTCGGTAGTGCCATTGGCTCTTGTAGCTTTTGCTACCCATCTGGGTTCCAGCACCGTCAGCTGGTTCTCGGCAGTGTCTTTGGCACGGGTACTCCCTGTTGCCCAGCCTGGTTCCTGCACGCCAGCTGTTTCCGGGTAGTGTCAAGGTCACTATGCCACCAATCCGTTGTCCTGTCGTCTTGCGGCCGGGTTAGCCGACTCTACGGTGCCTGCAGTTTAGGTGACTCCTATGTGGGCTGCGGGAACTGGCACTGAAGGCTGGATCCGTAGTGCCAATGGGACATGGACTCCCTGTAGGACTGTGGGTTTCGGTAACTGCGGCCGGCTTGCGGCCTGGCTACTTTGCTTTGAATGGGTACCTTCTGCTACCCATCCTGGTGCCAGCACTGTCTGCTGGTTCTCGCCACAGTCTTTGGCCTAGGTGCCTCCATCTCGGTATCCGAGGTCCAGCACGTCAGCTGGTCCTTGGTAGTGCTTTTTAGCACAGGTACCTTCTGCTTAGTAAACGTGGTCCAGCACCGTCAGTTGGTCCTCGGTAGTGCCATTGGCTCTTGTTCCTTCTGCTACCCATCCGGGTGCCAGCACTGTCTGCTGGTTCTCGCCACAGCCTTTGGCCTAGGTGCCTCCATCTCGGTATCCGAGGTCCAGCACCGTCTGCTGGTCCTTGGTAGTGCTTTTTAGCACAGGTACCTTCTGCTTAGTAACCGTGGTCCAGCACCGTCAGTTGGTCCTCGGTAGTGCCATTGGCTCTTGTTCCTTCTGCTACCCATCCAGGTGCCAGCACTGTCTGCTGGTTCTCGCCACAGCCTTTGGCCTAGGTGCCTCCATCTCGGTATCCGAGGTCCAGCACCGTCAGCTGGTCCTTGGTAGTGCTCTTTAGCACAGGTACCGTCTGCTTAGTAACCGTGGTCCAGCACCGTCATTTGGTCCTCGGTAGTGCCATTGGCTCTTGTTCCTTCTGCTACTCACCCGGGTTCCAGCACTGTCTGCTGGTTCTCGCCACAGCCTTTGGCCTAGGTGCCTCCATCTCGGTATCCGAGGTCCAGCACCGTCAGCTGGTCCTTGGTAGTGCTTTTTAGCACAGGTACCTTCTGCTTAGTAACCGTGGTCCAGCACCGTCAGTTGGTCCTCGGTAGTGCCATTGGCTCTTGTTCCTTCTGCTACCCATCCGGGTGCCAGCACTGTCTGCTGGTTCTCGCCACAGCCTTTGGCCTAGGTGCCTCCATCTCGGTATCCGAGGTCCAGCACCGTCAGCTGGTCCTTGGTAGTGCTTTTTAGCACAGGTACCTTCTGCTTAGTAAACGTGGTCCAGCACCGTCAGTTGGTCCTCGGTAGTGCCATTGGCTCTTGTTCCTTCTGCTACCCATCCGGGTGCCTGCACTGTCTGCTGGTTCTCGCCACAGCCTTTGGCCTAGGTGCCTCCATCTCGGTATCCGAGGTCCAGCACCGTCAGCTGGTCCTTGGTAGTGCTTTTTAGCACAGGTACCTTCTGCTTAGTAACCGTGGTCCAGCACCGTCAGTTGGTCCTCGGTAGTGCCATTGGCTCTTGTTCCTTCTGCTACCCATCCGGGTGCCAGCACTGTCTGCTGGTTCTCGCCACAGCCTTTGGCCTAGGTGCCTCCATCTCGGTATCCGAGGTCCAGCACCGTCTGCTGGTCCTTGGTAGTGCTTTTTAGCACAGGTACCTTCTGCTTAGTAACCGTGGTCCAGCACCGTCAGTTGATCCTCGGTAGTGCCATTGGCTCTTGTTCCTTCTGCTGCCACTACGGGTTCCAGTACTGTCAGCTGGTTCTCGCCAGTTTCTCAGCCTTCTTGTACCTTCTGCTACATTTCCAAGATCAAGCTTTTTGAAATTGTCTTTGGTAATCCTTATTGATCTCCATGACGGCGACCCTGATGACGACGACCCTGAAGACCACACCAAAGAAGACCAGAAATATGGCCCTAAATAATATGACCAAGAGGACAAAGAACATGAAGACAACCACCAAGGTACAGAACAAAAGACAGAAGAACAAGAAGCAGAAGAAGCAAAAGCAGAAGAACAGAAAGCAGAAGAACATTAAGCATAAGACTAAAAATCAGCATAGAAGATATCAAAATTATAAGCAGAAGAAGACTAAGCAGTAAATGGGGGTGAGTCCGTTCCTCCTCGTGGTGCCCCTGGAAAATGCCTGCTGCTGCAGGCCAAACTGAACGCGGACAAATCCTGTTGTAAATCTTTTGTGACAGGCAGAACGTAAGGTGTAATCTTATAACTTTTATAGATAAGTACTACAGGAATGCCTGTCACCATAAGAAAATGAAGACAAAGAAGAATAGGAAGAAGATGAAGAAATAGCATATGAAAATTAATAATAGCTGAATAAGAAGAATATGAAGAATGGAAAAAAAAAATAATGGGAAGAAGGTGAAGAAGAAGATGAATAAGGTGAAGAAAAAGTTGATCAAAAAAATGCTACTGCTGCGGATCATGAAGGAGAAAGTGTGAGAGAAGTACAAAAGAAGGTGAAGAGCATGGAAGTTGTGAAACATACATATCTGACAAAATATAAAAAAGTTAACATAGTCAATATCTTTTTAACTCCGAACGTCTTGAAAAAAAAATTGGAATTAATGCTATGTCATGTGATTTGAATAAACCACTATGCCTTTAATGTCTCCTCCACCTCCCACAATACATTCTACATGATTCTTATTTGTTTTCAATTATGTAGAATTAGCCAACAAGGAAATAAAGGGTTTTTTTTAATTCCGATACCGGAAGTCCCATTGACTTGATTGGGACTTCCGGTATCGGAATCGGCGATACCCGATATTTTTTTCGTATCGGGCGATACCATCCGATACGATATTTTTGGGTATCGAACAGTATCGCTCAACACTAGTTATTATTGGCTGTAGAGGAGCTGTCTGGCTGTTTCGTTCTTTTCTTCGCAGGTTACACTGTCCACACTCCCGGCACCACTTTTCAATGGCTTTCCTCACACCAACCCAGTAGAATCTCTCCCGGAGCAATGCTTCCAACTTCCTCGATCTGAAGTGTCCAGCTCCATTGTGGTATGCTTCCAAGACCATTGATGCCTCTCTCTTTGGGATTATCACCTGCCAAACCAGCTCATGAGTGCGGGCATTGATACTCCTCTGACACAGCTTTCCTTCATAAATGAACAGCCGGCCTCTCTCCTTCCACAACTGCTGGTTTTCCTCAGAAGCATTCGACTCTGGGCGTGAGTCAGCTTGTAACAGTAGCTCCTTCACCACATGGACTGCAGGGTCATTATCCTGAATTTCTGCCCAGTCATGATGGGGCAATGGACTTAGGGTGACCTCTTTCAAGCCAGACCATCTGTTTCTCTCTCCTTGGGCACGTTGGGCCGCGATTGGCCGGTGGAAGGGAGGTAACTCTATATTTTCAAGACCCTCAGAGTCTTCTCCTGCATCTGGCAGATTAGGCATTCTGGACAGCGCATCAGCATTCTTGTGCCCTGCCCGGTACTAGATGGTAAACTTTTAGTTAGACAGCCGAGCCATCCATCGCTGTTCCAGTGCACCTACTTTTGTAGTGTCCAAGTGAGTCAACGGGTTGTTGTCTGTGAAGATGGTAAACTTGGCTGAAGCTAGGTAACGCTTGAATCTTTCAGTCACAGCCCAGACTATGGCGAGGAACTCCAGCTTGAAGGAACTATAGTTGTCTGGGTTCCTTTCAGTGGGACGAAGCTTCCTGCTGGCGTAGGAGATCACTCTTTCTTTGCCATTCTGTACCTGCGACAGTACTGCTCCCAGTCCCACGTTGCTGGCATCCGTATACAACACAAATGGTTTGTCATAATCTGGGTAGGGCAGAACTTCATCTCCTGTGAGAGCCATCTTCAGATGGGTGAAGGACCTCTCCAACCCCTCAGTCCATTCAAATGTGGAATTCTTCTGTTTGGCTTTCTTGGACTGCCCCACCAGAAGATTTTGCATAGGAGTGGCTATTTCAGTGATGCCTTTGATGAACCTTCTGTAGTAGCCTACCAACCCAAGGAATTGACGTACTTCATGGAGGTTGCTGGGCTTCGGCCAGTCCTGGATGACTGTGACTTTGTCAGGATCTGGTGCTACACCTTCTGCACTCACTACATGACCGAGGTACTATACCTTGGGCTTCAGGAGGTGGCATTTGGAAGGCTTCACCTTTAGGCCAAAATTGGACAAGGCTTCAAACACCTCAGCCAGGTGCTCCAGATGGTCTTCATAAGTCTTGGAGAAAACAACGACATCATCAAGGTACAACAGGACTGTCTCAAAGTTCATGTGTCCCAGGCAGCACTCCATCAGCCGTTGAAATGTTCCTGGGGCAGTGTAGAGCCCGAATGGCATATAGTTGAAGTCACAGAGACCCATTGGGGTGGTAAATTCTGTTATCTCCTTGTCTGCCTCTGCCACAGGAACCTGCCAATACCCACTAGTAAGATCCAAGGTGGAAAAGTAGTTAGCAGTTTTAAGTGCAGCTAATGACTCTTCAATTCTGGGTAATGGGTAGGCATCTTTATGTGTAATGCTGTTAATTTTCCTGTAATCAACACACATTCTCATGGTACCATCCTTTTTCTTTACAAAAACTATTGAAGCTGCCCAGGGGCTACAACTGTCTCTGATAACCCCTGCTTCCTTCAACTCTCTCAACATACCTTTGGCACATTGGTATTGTGTTGGGGGTATAGGCCGGTACCTTTCTTTAATGGGTGGATGATCTCCAGTGGGAATATGATGTTGAACCCCTTTTGCCTGCCCAAAATCTAGTGGGTGTTTACTGAATACCCGCTCATATTCTTGTGTCTCTCTGTAAACCCCATTTTTCTGGTATGAAGGTGTAGAGTCAGTCCCCACCTGCAGTTGCTGGCACGACTCCTCCATGTGCTTCACAGGGCCATTGTCCTCCACCTGATCGGATGAGACCAAGGGCTCTGCTGCCTGCAAACAGTTGTTATTAACAGTGAGCAGCTTAGCAACTGTGGCGTACCGAGGTATTGTGGGCTCCTCCCCACAATTCAAAAGGCGTACAGGTACTCTCCCTTTAAGTACATCAACCACCCCTCTGGCTGTCAGGACACTGGGCCTGCTATCAGAATATACTGGTTCTACCAATGCCTGGTAATCCTTCCCTCAGAGGCCTATGGCTGCCCGACACCAAATCAACATTTCACATCTGGGGGGTATTGCAATGGGCTCTGACGCTGCCAATTTCTCCGCCAGGGCCTTGATCTCCTTCTGCAGGACTCGTTGTTCACTGGAACCAGCACTCTCAGCCACCTGTTGCAACAAGACAATAACCTCGGAAAGACAATTTTCAATTACATTTGTACCAAGAGTCATCATGGGATTACATTCACATCGATCAATATCCACAACTATCAGACCTTGAGATTTTATCTCCACCCTCCCCACTTTAACAGTAATTTCTTTACATCCCACTTGTGGTAAAGACTGACCATTTCTGGCAACTACTGTTAGTTCATCAGTTGGGCAACGGGTGAGTTCAGAGTCTGCCCAATACCTCTTATAAAGGATATAGGGCATAGTGGTCACCTGGGAGCCAGTGTCAAGCATAGCATTCATGGGGATGCCGTCAATCACCACTGGAAGGATCGGTCTCCCTCCAACATACTTAGCTCGACAGTTCCTTGGGCCTTGTGGTCCTACTCCTGGGGGTTCGCCCTCTGCCCCAGGGGTTGCCCGTTTAAAGGACAAAATCTTGCAAGATGACCTGCCTTGTAGCAGCGACGACAGATGGGACGTCCGTCCTGGTCATAGTGGTCGTTGTTCCTTCCTCGGAGTGGCGGGGTTCTCCTCTTCCGGAGCAACGGGACATCCTCTGGACTGGAAGCAAGCTGGATCTTCTCCTTCAATGACACCTGCAGGGACTTCACAGTATTAGTAAGTGCAGCCATCCCTTTGGTCAACTCCTGGACCGGAAGGCGCAACTCTTCTGCAGGATCTTTATCCAGAGTCTGTGCATCAGCCTCCACAGGGATGGAAGGAAAAGATGTTGCTTCCTGATGGTAGGTGATCACTGGGCGCCTAGGGGGTGCTGGACGGCTGTCAGTTGATTCCTGCAGGACCCAAATAGCCCTGTCCTTAAAATCAGCAAAGTCCAGATCAGGGTTTTGCAGGGTTATGATGCGCAACTGTCCTCTGTGGGTACTGGATAGAAGTCCTTCAATGAACTGCTCCTTTAACAGTTTATCTTCCTCCTTCACACTGTCAGGATCAAGTTGCTTAACTGTTCGCAGCGCCTCCTGCAGGTTAAGAGCATAGTCCCTTATACTGTCCTGCGTTCTCTGCTTACATCCAAAGAATCGCATCTTGAGTTCAGCTGCAGGGCGGGTGTCAAAGGTGCTTCTCAGCTTGGCTAGAATCTTTTTAACAGTCTCTTTGTCAGTGTCCTGCCAGGCTTTCACCTCTCTCTGTGCTGCACCCGTTAGCTGTCCAATAAGGATGTTCACTTTCTGGCTTTCAGACAGAGGATATACTTTAAACAAACTGCACAGTCTCTCTTTAAATTCACTCAGGGTATGTGACTCACTTGAATACTGCGGTAGCCAGGCTGCTCCCAGTATGTAGGGCATAGACAGCGGCATTATGGGGACCGCTGCGGTGGGTGCTACCGGAGCCGCAGCCACGTTGGGCACTGCAGCTTGCGGCGCTGAGGGGCTGGCGGGGGCGTTCGCTGCTGCATCGGCGCTTGCCTGAGACTATCTCCTTCCCCCCTAGTTAATGGTTGCCAGGCCCCGGGGTTGAGCGGCTTACCGGCTGTAGGCCTCAACTCCTCCCCTTCTCGCGCACTGTCCTCTCTTCCCGCTTGGCACTTCACTTCTTCGCGCTGTGCGGCAGGCTCCGCCCATGAAGGCCCGCCTCTTTTGGTTCCTGCGCGCGCCAAGCAGCGCAGCAATGGCGGCAATTGGCGCTAACTAAATCACACTTGCAGCCAGTTGACATGGATTAAAGTTGACTCAACCTCTGTCCTGTGTCCTTGTGTGTACCACATTGAGCATGGAGAAAAGAAAGAAGACCAAAGAACTGTCTGGGGACTTGAGAAACCAAATTGTGAGGAAGCATGAGCAATCTCAAGGCTACAAGTCCATCTACAAAGACCAGAATGTTCCTGTGTCTACCGTGCGCAGTGTCATCAAAAAGTTTAAAGCCCATGGCACTGTGGCTAACCTCCCTAGATGTGGACGGAAAAGAAAAATTGACAAGAGATTACAACACAAGATTGTGCGGATGTTGGATAAAGAACCTCGACTAACATCCAAACAAGTTCAAGCTGCCTTGCAGTCCGAGGGTACAACAGTGTCAACCCGTACTATCCGTCGGCATCTGAATGAAAAGGGACTGTATGGTAGGAGACCCAGGAAGACCCCACTTCTTACCCCGAGACATAAAAAAGCCAGGCTCGAGTTTGCAAAAACTTACCTGAAAAAGCCTAAAACGTTTTGGAAGAATGTTCTCTGGTCAGATGAGACAAAAGTAGAGCTTTTTGGGCAAAGGCATCAACATAGAGTTTACAGGAGAAAAAAGAGGCATTCAAAGAAAAGAACACGGTCCCTACAGTCAAACATGGCGGAGGTCCCCTGATGTTTTGGGGTTGCTTTGTTGCCTCTGGCACTGGACTGCTTGACCGTGTGCATTGCATTATGAAGTCTGAAGACTACCAGCAAATTTTGCAGCATAATGTAGGGCCCAGGGTGAGAAAGCTGGGTCTCCCTCAGAGGTCATGGGTCTTCCAGCAGGACAATGACCCAAAACACACTTCAAAAAGCACTAGAAAATGGTTTGAGAGAAAGCACTGGAGACTTCTAAGGTGGCCAGCAATGAGTCCAGACCTGAATCCCATAGAACACCTGTGGAGAGATCTAAAAATAGCAGTTTGGAGAAGGCACCCTTCTAATATCAGGGACCTGGAGCAGTTTGCCAAAGAAGATTGGTCTAAAATTCCAGCAGAGCATTGTAAGAAACTCATTGATGGTTACCGGAAGCGGTTGGTCGCAGTTATTTTGGCTAAAGGTTGTGCAACCAAGTATTAGGCTGAGGGTGCCAATACTTTTGTCTGGCCCATTTTTGGAGTTTTGTGTGAAATGATCAATGTTTTGCTTTTTGCTTCATTCTCTTTTGTGTTTTTTTCATTTAAGACAAATTAAATGAAGATAATAATACCAAAGAATTTGTGTTTGCAATCATTTTCAGGAAGAAACTGAGTATTATCTCACAGAATAGCAGGGGTGTCAATACTTTTGGCCACAACTGTATCTATCTATCTGTCTATGTGTGTGTGTAATGGACTGTGGGTTGGACAAATGTAAAAGAGGAGGTTGGACAGAAATGACATCACAAATCTTTTTTTTGTTTGCTAAGTAAACTATATTTAGCTTACAAAAACGCATACAATCCGCAGGCAAAACCGCACTGAAAAACTGCATCAAATCCGTGGCAGAAACGCACCTGCGTTTTCTGCCAAGAGATGCGGATTTTGTGCGAAAAAATCTGCAGTAGAATCCGCAACGTGTGCACATACCCTAACACAGATTTAGACATATTTGCAAACAACATTTAGGAGTAAAAGCCCTTTTGCATACATTGAAAAAGTCTTAGGCTGAGTGCAGACGGCCTTTTTTGCCCTGTGGATTTTTCCGCGCAGAATTGAAGAAATCCGCAGGTCAAATGACCTGCATTTTTCCTGCGGATTTCTTCCATTTTTCCTGCGGTTTTCTTGCGGTTTTTGTGTGGTTTTCCACTGCGGTTTTCCCCCTGCGGATTTGGTGACAGGGGAGATGGAAAACCGCACAAAAGAAGTAACATGCTGCGGATTTTGTACCGCAGGAAAACCGCGCGGAAAAATCCGCAGCGTCTGCACAGCGTTTTTTGTTTCATTGATTTCTATGCTACTGTACATCACAATGCGGATATGCAGCATTTCTGCGCGGAAAAATCCGCTGCGGATCCGCTGCATATCCGCATCGTGTGCACACAGCCTTAGATCTTTGAGTTCAGCTCATGAAAAATGGGCGCAAAAAGAAAAGTGTTACATATATATTGTGGTAAATCGGCTCACTCGGCTGTTTATAAAGGTAGAAGCAGGAATACTGTCTCTTTAAATCTTTCTCTGGTTTATTAAGAGTCCTGCATAACCAGGGTCATGTTGGCAAAACAAACACGGCCTTCCCGGTCTAACAGGAAACATAAAACATAACATATGGCACATTCCTTGTTGTTATGGGAAATTGCCAGCTTCAGGAACAAACAACACAATGTTTAGCTTTCCTTCACATGACAGTACAGCTCCAGAGCTTTCATCTCCGGGCCCACCCCCCATACCAATGCTCTAGAAGGCTGGGTATTTATCCTCTGGTCTCCTCCTACTCAACAGCAGTTGATTGATCCTAGCACTAAACATGGCTGAGTAACCCCTTTCAGAATTTTGTGTTTATATTACTGGAGCTAACCACCATATTGCTACATATCCCCCTCCAGTACTTTGCCAGTGATTTTGTACAAAAAATATATATACAGTGTTGAAATATACTGCTGATTTTGCAAGTTTTCCCACCTCCGTAGAATGGAGAGGGCTGTAATTTTTATCGCAGGTACCTTTCAACTGTGATAGACAAAATCTTTTTTAAAAATCCAGAAAATCACATTGCATGATTTCTAGATATTTAATTTGCATTTTATTGCATGAAACAAGTATTTGATACAATAGAAAAACAGAACTTCGTATTTGGTACAGAAACCTTTCTTTCAATTGCAGAGTTCAGACATTTCCTGTAGTTCTTGATCAAGTTTACACGCACTGCAGCAGGGATTTTTTCCCAATCCTCCACACGGATCCTCTCCAGATCTTTCATGTTTCAGGGCTGCTGCTGAGCTTCAGCTCCCACCAAAGATTTTCTATTGGGTTCAGGTCTGGAGACTGGCAAGACCAGTTCAGAATCTTGAAATCCTCTACTCCTTAGTTGCCATGGCTGTGTGTTTCGGCTCATTATTATGCTGGAAGACCCAGCCACAACCCATTTTCAATGTTCTTACTGAGAAAAGGAGGTTGTTGTCCAAAATATTGCAATACTTGACCCCATCCATCCTCCCTTCAGTACAGTGCAGTCATCTTTTCCCCTTTGCAAAAAAGCACCCCCAAAGTATGATGTTTCCCAATTCATGCTTCACGATTGGGATGGTGTTCTTGGGGTTGTTCTTCCTCCAAACACGGCGAGTGAAGTTGACACCAAAAAGTTCTAATTTGGTCTTAACTGGCCACATGACCTTCTCCCATGCCTCCTCAGGATCTTCCAGATGGTCAATGGTGAATTTCAAACGGGCCTTAACATATACTGGCATGAGCAGGTGACCTTGCGTGCCATGCAAGATTTTAATCCATGATGGCGTAGTGTATTGCTAACAGTAATGTTTAAGACCGTGGTCCCAGCTCTCTTCAAGTCATTGATCAGATCCTTCAGTGTAGTTTTGGGCTCATTTCTGACCTTTCTCAGATTCATCCTTATCCCATGAGGCAAGATCTTGCATGGAGCCCCAGACTAAGGAAGATTAACAATCATATTGTGCTTCTTCCATTTTCTAATAATTGTGTCAACAGTTGTTGCCGTCTCACCAATCTGCTTACCTATTTTCCGGCAGCTCATCCCAGCATTGTGCAGGTCTACAAATTTGTCCCTGGTGTCTAGACAGCTCTTTTGTCTTGGCCATGGTGGAGAGGTTGGAGTGTGATTGAGCGTGTCTTTAATACAGGTAATAAGTCCAAACAGGTGCAATTAATACAGGTAATGAATGCAGAGTAGGAGGGCTTCTTAAAGAAAAACTAACAGGTCTGTGAGAACCAGCATTCTTGCTGCTTGGTGAACAAATACTTTTTTTTTCGTGCAATAAAATGCAGTTTAGTTATTTAAAAATCATACAATGTAATTTTCTGTTTTTTATTTTTAGATTCTGACTTTCACAGTTGAAGTGTAGCTACGATAAAAATTACAGACCTTTCCATTCTTTGCAGTCGGGAAAGCTTGCAAAATCCACAGTGTATCAAATACTTATTTTCCCCACCGTAATATATATATATATATATATATATATATACACAGTACAGACCAAAAGTTTGGACACACCTTCTCATTCAAAGAGTTTTCTTTATTTTCATGATTATGAAAATTGTAGATTCACTCTGAAGGCATCAAAACTATGAATTAACACATGTGGAGTTATACAATTAACAAAAAAGAGTGAAACAACTGAAAATACTGTATGTCTTATAATCTAGGTTCTTCAAAGTAGCCACCTTTTGCTTTGATTACTGCTTTGTACACTCTTGGCATTCTCTTGATGAGCTTCAAGAGGTAGTCACCGGAAATGGTCTTCCAACAGTCTTGAAGGAGTTCCCAGGGATGCTTAGCACTTGTTGGCCCTTTTGCCTTCACTCTGCGGTCCAGCTCAACCCAAACCATCTCGATTGGGTTCAGGTCTGGTGACTGTGGAGGCCAGGTCATCTGGCGTAGCACCCCATCACTCTCCTTCTTGGTCAAATAGCCCTTACACAGCCTGGAGGTGTGTTTGGGGTCATTGTCCTGTTGAAAAATAAATGATGGTCCAACTAAACACAAACCGGATGGAATAGCATGCCGCTGCAAGATGCTGTGGTAGCCATGCTGGTTCAGTATGCCTTCAATTTTGAATAAATCCCCAACAGTGTCACCAGCAAAGCACCCCCACACCATCACACCTCCTCCTCCATGCTTCTCGGTGGGAACCAGGCATGAGTCCATCCGTTCACCTTTTCTGCATAGCACAAAGACACGGTGGTTGGAACCAAAGATCTCACATTTGGACTCATCAGACCAAAGCACAGATTTCCACTGGTCTAATGTCCATTCCTTGTGTTCTTTAGCCCAAACAAGTCGCTTCTGCTTGTTGCCTGTCCTTAGCAGTGGTTTCCTAGCAGCTATTTTACCATGAAGGCCTGCTGCACAAAGTCTCCTCTTAACAGTTGTTGTAGAGATGTGTCTGCGGCTAGAACTTTGTGTGGCATTGACCTGGTCTCTAATCTGAGCTGCTGTTAACCAGCAGATAGATGAACTTATCCTCTGCAGCAGAGGAGACTCTTGGCCTTCCTTTCCTGGGGCGGTCCTCATGTGAGCCAGTTTCTTTGTAGCGCTTGATGGTTTTTGCCACTGCACTTGGGGACACTTTCAAAGTTTTCCCAATTTTTCAGACTGACTGACCTTCATTTCTTAAAGTAATGATGGCCACTCATTTTTCTTTACTTAGCTGCTTTTTACTTGCCATAATACAAATTCTAACAGTCTATTCAGTAGGACTATCAGCTGTGTATCCACCAGACTTCTGCCCAACACAACTGATGGTCCCAACCCCATTTATAAGGCAAGAAATCCACTGTGAAGTGAAAACCATTTCCGGTGACAGCATCGACTTGACAAGAATAAGGCTTATAAACGCCGTCGTCTCACACACGAATCCCCTAACTCTAAATCTATTACATTGGCTGAAGAAGCCTCTACACGCCATCACCGCCAACAACAGACGGCTTCTTCCTCATCATTATTAGTAGACTCACAACAGGATGCTTCCACATCAGCATGTGGAACAAGTTACTACCACACTTCATCCTATATGCCGTTCACTGACATAACTAATCAGCAATCTGTTTCTGCCCTATCAATACCACCATTAGTCAATACCAACGCACAGTTTCTTCACATACAAGCTGCAGTTAGCCCGCAGAAAGTGCAACCAAGACAAATATACGTTGGTCTCAAAACTAGGCGCACCCCATCGGTTGGACATGCACTTCTACTACAACCTCACATTTTCACTAATGATGAAAACAGTATTACTGAACACAGCTGTGGTGACATGACCCATGTATGTGAGCATTGCGAAGCTTTGCATTTTGTAGCAGAGATACCTTCTGATAACAACTTTACGCTCTGCTGTCAGAAGGGTAAAGTCCATGTACCCATACTACAATATCCTGATGTCTTTACACGTTTGCTGAAAGGGCAAAGTGAATTTAGCAAAAATTTCATGGATAATATTCGAAGTATTAACAGTTCCTTTGCTTTTGCCTCCATGGGTGCAAATATTTCACCACCTCCTGGATATGGCCCATACTGTTTCCGCATACATGGCCAGATCTATCATAGAACTGGAACACTACATCCCTCAGATGACCAGCAACGCGCATTTGCCCAACTTTACATTCTCGATACCACTACCGCAAACGAACAACGCTTACTATGTAAAGAAAATAAAAAATGTCATCCTACATTGATGAACATTATTACCCTTCAAATCCAAACTATTAATCCTTTTGTGGAAGCTTATCAAATGTTACGTGATGTGGAAGAACAAGAAAAAATTAAATCTCTACAAAACGGAACTGTCATGCCAAACATCACTATGGCTATTAAACAAGATCGTACTCAAGACCCTCGACGCTACAATAATCCCACTGTCAGTGAAGTAGCAGTCGTGCTTCAAAATGACAATGGTGAGCCACTAATGTCCACTCGCAGGATTTCTGAATACTCAAGATGGCATGGCCGCAAGAACATGTCGCCGGCGTGGACAATGTCGGGATCCAGGATGGCGCCGGCGGAAGAAGATGTCGGGGATCGTGGAGCAGCGACGATGACGGTGTGAGTATGAGAGACGGAGTGAGAGAAAGGGTCGTATGTGGAGTGAAAGAGTGAATGGACGTGAGTGGAGATGGTGAAAGGTGAGAGGAGTGTGTGTTGAGGTGGTGTGGTGTGTTGAGGAGGTGTGTGTGTATTGAGGGTTAACATGGCAAGAGGTGTGTCACTATCCTCTCGATGCGATAGCATCGGGCCTTAATCTACTATAATAAATGCGCTAAGCAGCTTCCGGGTTGTAACAACTTCCGTCCAGTTGTAACTGGTGACGTCACAGCACACCTCTTGCCATGTTAACTCTCAACACACCACTCCTCAACACACACTCCTCTCACCTTTCACTATCTCCACTAATGTCCACTTGCAGGATTTCAGAATACTCAAGATGGCATGGCCGCAAGAACATGTCGCCGGCGTGGACAACGTCGGGATCCAGGATGGCGCCGGCGGAAGAAGATGTCGGGGATCATGGAGCAGCGACGATGACAGTGTGAGTATGAGAGACGGAGTGAGAGAAAGGGTCGTATGTGGAGTGAAAGAGTGAGTGGATGTGAGTGGAGATGGTGAAAGGTGAGAGGAGTGTGTGTTGAGGAGGTGTGTGTGTATTGAGGGTTAACATGGCAAGAGGTGTGTCACTATCCTCTCGATGCGATAGCATCGGGCCTTAATCTAGTGTATATATATATATATATATATACATACACATACATAGACACACTCACTAGGAGGTATTGATTAATAGTTGACCATGCATATTTCTAGCAGACAAAAAATAAATCCTGTTTCTGTGGAAACAAGTATTAACTTTGACAAGTGCACGTGCTAAGTTTTAGCAAAAAAGGAGAAAAGGTTATGTCATTTTGAGATTGTGATTAATAAAAGTTAACCCTATCAGGTGAAAATTGGGACTTCGGCACCAACTTTCCAAAGGTACGCCCACCAACAAGTCTCACATTGCCCTGCAAAAACTTATTAAATTGGCTTTGAAATTCTCGCTTGTTCACGATACTCTCGGATTTGGCCCCATCTAATCTAATTATTAAAATTCGAAACTCAAAAAAATCATTGAAGACAACAATTTACGACAAACAAGGTGGTAATTGAAGCTGCGGAGTCATATTTTTTGTGACGTCCGTCAGTTGTGAGTCTGAGCCGCACGTAAGACAGCACCCCAAGAGACCCAGAGACCCTTTACCCCTATACAGGGATCTGGAATTACAGCAGAGCCCAGGAGGTAGCTGCCTATGAGAGCAGCGGACCTGAGCAGGACGGTCGCCAGAAAGGGATTAATAAACGGGACCGAGAGCGTAGTCAGTAGTCCAAGACTAAACCAGGCGGGCAACAGGGGTACAAAATCGGCAGTCTGAAGAAGGGTCAAAGGTCCAGGCCAGAGTCAAAAAACCAGGAGAATAGCAGAGGTACAAAATTGGCAGGCTGTAGAAGGGTCAGAAATCCAGGCTTAAGGTCAGAGTCAAAAATAGCAAATACAACACTAGCACATTGGGGAAACCAACACTATATCTGGCGGCCTGCAGAACAAGCCCCAAAGTATTTGAAGGATAAAGCTATCCCTCACAGGCTCACAGCCTGATGACCTCATCTTGACTTCCCCCAGAACCAGGTCAGATGGTGATGTACCAACCCCTTCACCTCTGACAAAGGAGCAGAGCCTGCGCCCACCAGATGCCTGCACAGGAGCCCCTTCTCTGTCACCACCATCACCCACTGGAGAACAATTTGAGAAGGGACTTATGGAATACATTCGGCAGTTTGAATGATTGAGGGAGTTTCAGACGAAAGGCTACTGGGTTAATCACCTCAATAATTTCATATGGACCAATGAACCTAGGACCCAGTTTGGCAGACAGCACTTTAAGCCTAATATTCCTGGTAGAAAGCCAGACTTTGTCTCCAACTCACAGGTGCGGCCCCTTGGATCGCCGTTTGTTAACAGAAGAAGCTTGTTTAGCAGGAGCCCCTTTTAAGTTTATGTTAACTTCTGACCAGATAGTTTTTAACTGATGTATAGATCTTTCTACCCCAGGAAGCTCTGACATTTTAGCAGAGAATGAACCAAAGCATGGGTGCAGCCCATGATTACAGAAAAAAGGGGTAGTCTTTTTGCAAACGGCAGATTTTCCACCCAATCGGACTGATGCTCAGAGACATAACAACGGAAATACTGTTCAGGAGCTTGGTTGGTGCACTCGGTTTGACAATTCGTTTCAGGGTGATAGGCAGAGGAAAAGGACAATTTAATGCTAATCCGTTTACAGAACGCCCTGCAAAATTTCGAAACGAACTGGGTATGCCTGTCGCACACAATATTCACAGCAGCACTATGCAGTCGTACAACATGAGTAATGAACAGTTTGCTCAGGGTTTCGGAGATAGGTAGTCCAGACAGAGGAATAAAATGACACTGCTTACTGAACCTATCCACCACCACCCAGATACACGTCTTCCCTTCTGAGAGCGGTAAGTCAGTAATAAAGTCCAGGGAGATGTGAGTCCAAGGACCCTCAGGGGTAGGCAAGGACTGGAGCCAGCCAGCAGGGCGATTATGGGGAGACTTAGCGCGAGCACAGATTTCACAAGCCAGTACATAGTCCTTACAATCCTTTACTATAGTTGGCCACCAAAAATTCCTGGTCACAAGTCTGATGGTGTTATTGATACCTGGATGCCCTGCAAGGACAGAATCATGCGATTCCTTCAGAACTTGAAGGCGGAATGTGGCCGAAACAAACAATTTTTGGGGAAGAGTAGTGTCAAGGGCTTTTTCTGGGGATCTACGGATCTCCTCCAGAAGATCCAAAGACACACCCGAAACAACAATCCCGTTGGCCAATATTGGAGTCGGTTCAGAGTCCTCGACCTGTGAGGGGCAAAAACTTCGAGAGAGGGCATCAGCCATTACATTCTTAGTACCTAGTCAGAAAGTGATCACAAAATCAAATCTAGAGAAGAGCAAGGCCCACCTTGCCTGTCTAGGATTCAGTCTTTTTGCTGACTTCAAGTAGGTCAGGTTCTTGCGATCAGTAATCACGGTGATCTTATGTTTTGCACCTTTGAGGAAGTGGCACCATTCCTCGAAGGCCCATTTTATTGCCAATAATTTCCGATTCCTTATATCATAATATCTCTCAATGGAAGAGAATTTTCGGGAAAAGAAGGCACATGGATGAAGTGGAGTGAGGGATGCAGTGCCTTGCGATAGCACTGCTCCTACTCCAAATTCAGAGGCATCTACCTCTACAATAAAGGGGCGGTCCAAATCAGGCTGAACCAATATCGGGTTAGAGGAGAAACATTCCTTTAAAACAGAAAATGCCTGAAGTGCCTCAGGCTTCCAGTTAACCACATCCACCCCTTTCTGAGTCAAATCCGTGAGTGGTTTGGCGATCTCCGAAAAACCTTTAATTAATTTGCAATAATAGTGAAACCTAAAAATCGCTGCAGCGCTTGGTTTGTACCCATTCCTTAATGGGTTGGATCTCGGCAGGATCCATGCAAAACCCTTTAGCTGACACAATGTACCACAGAAACTGTACCTCCTCAGCCATGAAAACGCATTTCTCTAGTTTGGCGAATAAAGAATGCTCTCTAAGTCTCTGGAGGACAGAACAGACATATTGGACGTGCGTCATAAGGTCAGCAGAGTAGATCAGGATGTCATCCAAATAAACGACTACATATACCCCACAGATGTCTCTGAATATATTGTTCACAAAATTCTGAAACACTGCAGGTGCGTTACTGAGCCCGAACGGCATTACGAGGTACTCAAAGTGGCCAAGGGGTGTGTTAAACGTGGTCTTCCACTCAACTTTCTTATACGAACAAGATTATATGCTCCTCTGAGGTCAAGCTTAGTAAACCAAAGGGCTCCCAACAGCTAATTAAAAAGAACAGGGATGAGTGGAAGCAGATACTGGTTTTTCACAATGATTGCATTTAACTCACGGTAATCAATGCAAGGTCTGAGACTACCATCTTTCTTTTCCACAAAAATGAACCCGGCCCCAACAGGTGAAGTGGATGGTCTAATAAACCCTTTACATAAACTGTCTGCTATGTAGTGTTTCATGGCCTGACGCTCTGGACCAGAGAGATTAAGGCTGAGTTCACACGTGGCGTTTTTTTCGCGTTTCCGCGGCGGTTTTAACCGCGCGATTTTGCCGTGAAAACGCGAAAAATAAGCATCCCATGCATTCCTATGGGATTCCGCAATGCTGTGCTAATGCTGTGGTTTTTACCGCGGCGGAATCGCTTCGCGGTAAAAACCGCAGCATGCTCATTAATTTGCGGAATCGCGGCGATCCCGCACCCATAGGAATGCATTGTTCCACTTACTTCCCGCATGTGGCTGTGCACACCATGCGGAAAGTAAGCAGAACATTTGCGGATGGTACCCACGGTCCGGAGGAGAGGAGACTGTCCTCCGGGCTTTGGGTACCATATCCCTGTAAAAAATAGAATTTAAAAATAAAAAATATTGTTATTCTCACCTTCCGGCAACCCGCGCAGCCTTCCTGCTTCTCTTCACGCTCTCGTTCCCAGTAGTCCTTTGCGAAAATGCCCGCGATGGCGTCCGTTCTCGCGGGATCGCGAAGTCTCGCGGTCATTCGCGTGACGTCATCGCAAATTACCGCGAGACATCTGGGAACGGATGCGCGGGACGTCGGAAGGTAAGAATAACACCATTTTTTATTTTTTTTTTACATTCTATCTTTTACTACTGATGCTGCATAGGCAGCCTCAGTAGTAAAAAGTTGGTCACACTCGTCAAACACTATGTTTGACGAGTGTGACCAACCTGTCAATCAGTTCTCCAAGCGATGCTACAGCTAAATACGCTTGCAAAATGCTAGTTTTTAAGCGGGAAAATCGCGGGAATTTAAAATGCGATTTTACCGCGGACTGGAATTCCGGAATTCTCGCGGTAATTTCCGCGAGAGTTCCGATACGTGTGAACTTAGCCTAAATATTCTCCCCTTTGGGAGACGAGAATCCGGTATCAAGTCTATGGGGCAATCGTACCCTCTGTGGGGGGGTAATTTCTCTCATTCCACTATGGAAAAGACATCCTCATAATCTTTAAATGCATAAGGTACAAAGTGAGGTTTGATTTCAACTTGGTTCACTGATAGCGATATACAGTTGTGCTGACACTGTGGGCTCCAGCACACAATATCACCCAGGTGCCAGTCTATGACCGGATTATGTTTGCGCAACCGTGGTATACCCAGAATAACTGCGGCTAATAAATTATCAATAACAAAAAATGACAGATGTTCAGCATGTAATGACCCCACTGACATTGATACTTCCTTAGTAACAAACTCCACTCCACCCTGGACAACAGATGTGCCATTGATAGCAGTGGATTTATTGGGGGCATTAAGCCTTAGCAGTGGTACACCAAGATCCCTTGCTACAAGGAAATCCATGAAGTTCCTGTCATGGTTAGGACATGGTTAATGTCCTGGTTTCTCAGGGTTAATTTTGCTGGCCTCCCTTTGGATCTGGGAGGGGTATTTATACTCACTCCAGACTAGGATTCCCTGTCAGCTATACTGTTATTCTCGCTGTGTGTCTGACCCCTGGTGTGCTTGTATACTGCATTGCTTGTTTGATTCCCGTGTATGACCCGGTCTGTCCCCTCACTCTGTTCTTTGTCTCACGTTTTGGTACTATTGTCTTCTCCGGTTCTGACTTCCTGGCTTGGCTATCATTACTCCGTTACCGTTTGCCACTATTGTACCGTCTATTGTTATGACTGAGTCACCATAGGAGGCAAACACAGAAATGCTAGCTAAGTCCTGAAAACCAGAGAAGTTGGCAACTATCAGATTGCAGACCCCTGAACCTATCAACACAACTAGCAGTAGCCGTGGGGGGTTCCTACCATGACCTAGACCCCTCGATCACAGCCGGAGAGATACATAGGCCTAAAGAAGGAAAGGGGAAATCTAACTGCCCCAGAGCAGACCCCAAAGCAATAGGCAGCCCCCCACATATAATGACAGTGAAGCAAGATGAAAACACTTACACAGACAGAAAGACAGGCTGAGCAAAGACGGGGCCCAAAAACTACCTAGATAGGAACGGATAGGAAGGCTGCTGTCTGCAATCTGCCAAAACCCTATCAGAGACAAAAGCCAACAAGCTGATATAAAAATGGCCCTGAAGCAACTAAGCTTCAAAAACTAAATCAGCACTCAGGTACTTTCAGAAGACAGAGCTCTAGGAACACTGCACACTCCAGCAGGGAGTGGCAGAATCCAAAAAGCAAGAAAAACAAAAACAAATCTTAGATGCAAAAAGGCAAAACAGAAAACTTAGCTTTAGGAGAGCAGGAATCAGACTGGTGTCCAAGAGTCCACAGAGAAATCACCCGCAGGGCAGAAAGGGCGTAGGCTGCCTTAAATCCAGTCAGTGACTCCACTCAGCCAATCGTCTTCATTAGTCCCAGGTGCCTGATAATCAGGCTCACTACCTTCCTTCACTAGAATAGGGAGTTCACCAGGCCTCAGTGACGGAGGGGAAAAATGAACTCACAACAGTACCCCCCCTTGAGGAGGGGTCACCGAACCCTCAACAACGCTACCAGGGCGATCAGGGTGAGCCCGATGAAAGGCACGCACCAATCTTTTGGCATGAATATCAGAGGCAGAGACCCAGGAATTATCCTCCTGACCATAACCCTTCCACTTAACCAAATACTGGAGTCTCCGTCTAGCCAGACGGGAATCCAGAATTTTCTCTACCTCATATTCCAAGTTACCTTCAACCAATACAGGGTCCGGAGGTGCCACCTCAGGCACAACTGGCTCAACAAACCTCTTCAACAAGGACTTATGGAACACATTATGGATCTTAAATGTGACAGGAAGAGCCAAACGAAAAGAGACCGGATTAATAATCTCCAAAATCTTGTAAGGTCCAATAAATCTAGGCTTAAACTTAGGAGAAGCCACCTTCATAGCAATATTTTTTGATGATAACCACACCATATCACCAATCTTAAACTGGGGACCAATGGTCCTATGTCGATTGGAAAACCGCTGGGCCTTTTCCTGGGAGAGAGATAACTTATCCACCACTTGGTCCCAGATCTGGTGCATTCCCTCCACCACAGTGTCAACACCTGGGCAGGCAGAAGGCTCCACCTGCCCTGAAGAAAATCGAGGGTGAAAACCAAAGTTACAAAAAAAAGGTGACATCAAAGTGGCAGAACTAGCTCTATTATTTAAAGCAAATTCGGCCAAGGGCAAAAATGAAACCCAATCATCCTGATCAGCGGAAATAAAACATCTCAAATACGACTCCAAGGTCTGGTTTGTTCTCTCTGTCTGCCCATTGGTCTGAGGGTGAAAAGCAGAGGAGAAGGACAACTGAATTCCCAACTTGGAACAGAACGTCCTCCAAAATTTAGACACAAATTGAACTCCTCTGTCAGATACAATGCTCTCAGGAATTCCGTGCAAGCGAACCACCTGTTGCAAAAACAGAGGCACCAACTCAGAGGAAGATGGCAACTTAGGGAGTGGTACAAGATGAACCATCTTAGAGAACCTATCACAAATCACCCAAATAACAGTCATTCTTTGAGAGACCGGCATATCAGAAATTAAATCCATTGAAATATGGGTCCATGGCCTCCTGGGGACCGGCAAAGGCATCAACAACCCACTAGAGCGAGAACAAGATTTAGACCGGGAGCAAGTCCCACAGGACTGCACAAAATTCCTGACATCATGAGACAAGGTGGGCCACCAAAAAGAGCGACTCACCAGATCTCTAGTACCAAAAATACCTGGATGACCAACCAATGCAGAGCAATGAACTTCAGACATCACTCTCTTCTTCCACTGGTCAGGAACATACAACTTTCCACTGGGGCAACGCTCAGGTTTGTCCTCCTGGAACTCTTGCAGAGCAAGTCTCAAATCGGGCGAGATGGCAGAAAGAACTACCCCTTCGCCTAAGATGGTGGCAGGCTTGGTCACCACAGGAGAATCAGCAAAGAAACTCCTAGAGAGGGCGTCTGCCTTGACATTCTTTGTTCCAGGAAGGAAAGAGACCACAAAATCAAAACGTGTAAAAAACAAGGCCCACCTAGCCTGTCTAGGGTTCAAGCGTTTAGCCGACTCTAGGTAAATCAAATTTTTGTGGTCAGTGAGGACCACAACTTGATATTTGGCTCCCTCCAACCAATGTCTCCACTCCTCAAATGCCCATTTCATGGCCAACAGTTCCCGATTCCCCACATCATAGTTACGTTCAGATGAAGAGAACTTACGGGAAAAGAAAGCACAGGGATTCATTTTAGATGTTACCGGATCCTTTTGGGACAACACCACTCCTGCACCAATCTCAGAAGCATCCACCTCTACCTGGAACGGGAGTGAGACATCAGGTTGCCGCAGAACCGGGGCGGAGGTAAATCTACGCTTCAGCTCCTGAAAGGAAGCAACCGCCTCCGGAGACCAATTCAACACATCCGCACCCTTCCTGGTCAGGTCAGTCAATGGTTTGGCAATACTAGAAAATTTTGCTATAAATTTCCGATAAAAATTAGCAAAACCCAAAAACTTCTGGAGGGCCTTCAAAGAAGTGGGCTGAACCCAATCATAAATGGCCTGTACCTTGGCCGGGTCCATTTCAATAGTTGACGGAGACAAAATAAATCCCAAAAAAGAAATTCTCTGTACTCCAAAAAGGCATTTTGATCCTTTGACACACAGAGAATTCTCTCTCAAGATCCGGAACACAGTCCGAATATGTTCCACATGAGAATCCCAATCCTTGGAGAAGATCAAAATATCATCCAGATAGATAATCAAAAATTTATTGACAAAGTCTCATAAAATATCGTTCATGAAGCACTGGAAGACAGAAGGGGCATTAGTGAGCCCAAAAGGCATCACCAGGTACTCAAAATGTCCCTTCGGAGTATTAAACGCCGTCTTTAGTGTTGAGCATTCCGATACCGCAAGTATCGGGTATCGGCCGATACTTGCTGTATCGGAATTCCGATACCGACTTCCGATATTTTTTCAATATCGGAAGTCGGCATCGGAATCGGAAGTTGAAGTTCAAAGTTGATTGACAGCCGAAATGACGTCATCATGATGCGCGGTGTGTGCGCATCATGATGCGCCGTCATTTCGGGCCTTCCGGGGGTCTCTGCCGGGGGGCTGTGTGGACTGCCCGGGGTCTGTACCGGCCTGCCGGCGGGCTGTGCCGGCCTGCCGGTGGTCTGTGCACCCTGTGGGGGTCTGTACCGGCCTGCCGGGGGGCTGTGCCGGCCTGCCGGTGGTCTGTGCACCCTGTGGGGGTCTGTACCGGCCTGCCGGGGGGCTGTGCCGGCCTGCCGGTGGTCTGTGCACCATGTGGGGGTCTGTACCGGCCTGCCGGGGGGCTGTGCAGGCCTGCCGGGGGGCTGTGCTGATGTCCGGGGGTCTGTGCAAGCATCGTCCGATGGGACTATAAGTCCCATCTGGCGATGCCTGCTACCATGACAGTGATTGACACATTAGCCAATGATGGGACAGTAGTAGTCCCATCATCCGGCTAATGTGTTAAATGTTAAAAAAAAAAAAAAAAAATACTACATACATACTACATACATACTACATGCATGCTACATACATACTACATGCTACATACATACTACATATATACTACATGCATGCTACATACATACTACATGCTACATACATACCACATACATACTACATACATACCACATATATACTACATACATACTACATGCATGCTACATACATACTACATGCTACATACATACTACATATATACTACATGCATGCTACATACATACTACATGCTACATACATACTACATATATACTACATACATACTACATACATACTACATACATGCTACATACATACTACATATATACTTCATGCATGCTACATACATACTACATGCTACATACATACCACATACATACTACATACATACCACATATATACTACATACATACTACATGCATGCTACATACATACTGCATGCTACATGCATACTACATGCATGCTACATACATACTACATGCTACATACATACCACATACATACTACATACATACCACATATATACTACATACATACTACATGCATGCTACATACATACTACATGCTACATACATACTACATATATACTACATGCATGCTACATATATACTACATGCTACATACATACTACATATATACTACATACATACTACATACATGCTACATACATACTGCATGCTACATACATACTACATACATACTACATACATGCTACATACATACTACATACATACCACATATATACTACATACATACTACATGCATGCTACATACATACCACATACATACTACATACATGCTACATACATGCTACATACATAACACATATATACTACATGCATGCTACATACATACTACATGCTACATACATGCCACATACATACTACATACATACTACATGCATGCTACATACATACTACATGCTACATACATACTACATATATACTACATGCATGCTACATACATACTACATGCTACATACATACTACATATATACTACATACATACTACATACATACTACATGCATGCTACATACATACTACATGCTACATACATACCACATACATACTACATGCTACATGCTACATACATACTACATATATACTACATGCATGCTACATACATACTGCATGCTACATGCATGCTACATACATACTACATACATACTACATGCTACATACATACCACATATATACTACATACATACTACATACAATACATTCATACAATACATACATAGACATACAGTACATATAACATAGAGTAGCATACTTACCAATACTTGTCACATTGTTCCCCGAAGCCATTGTCTTTTACGGAATAAATATTAACATAACAAACCACAAAAATACTCACCCACGATCCGAAGCAGTCCACGAGTGTGTCCCACGACGATCTTGTGTAGAGAACTGCAGCATCAGCTGATGCTGCCGTTCTCTACGGGCTGCAGGAATCCAATGACGGAAGGTAGGTATCCTTCCGCACTGTATTCCTCCGCCACTTAAAAAAAAAAAAGTCCCTAGTCTCACTTTATGCCATTGCTGTGTGGGAATTTTTTTTTTTGCTGCAGTTCTCTACCCAAGATCGTCGTGGGACACACTCGTGGACTGCTTCGGATCGTGGGTGAGTATTTTTGTGGTTTGTTATGTTAATATTTATTCCGTAAAAGACAATGGCTTCGGGGAACAATGTGACAAGTATTGGTAAGTATGTTACTCTATGTTATATGTACTGTATGTCTATGTATGTATTGTATGAATGTATTGTATGTAGTATGTATGTAGTATATATGTGGTATGTATGTAGCATGTAGTATGTATGTAGTATGTATGTAGCATGCATGTAGCATGCAGTATGTATGTAGCATGCATGTAGTATATATGTAGTATGTATGTAGCATGTAGCATGTAGTATGTATGTAGTATGTATGTGGTATGTATGTAGCATGTAGTATGTATGTAGCATGCATGTAGTATGTATGTAGTATATATGTAGTATGTATGTAGCATGTAGTATGTATGTAGCATGCATGTAGTATATATGTAGTATGTATGTAGCATGTAGTATGTATGTAGCATGCATGTAGTATGTATGTAGTATGTATGTAGCATATATGTAGTATGTATGTAGCATGTAGTATGTATGTAGCATGCAGTATGTATGTAGCATGCATGTAGTATATATGTAGCATATATGTAGTATGTATGTAGTATGCATGTTGCATGCATGTAGTATATATGTAGTATGTATGTTGCATGTAGTATATATGTAGTATGAATGTAGCATGTATGTAGTATGTAGTATGAATGTAGCATGTATGTAGTATGCATGTTGTATGTATGTAGCATGTATGTAGCATGTAATTTTTTTTTATTTTTTTTTTTACATTCAACACATTAGCCGGATGATGGGACTACTACTGTCCCATCATTGGCTAATGTGTCAATCACTGTCATGGTAGCAGGCATCGCCCGATGGGACTTGTAGTCCCATCGGACGATGCCTGCACAGACCCCCGAAGCCTGCACAGACCACCGGCAGGCCGGCACAGCCCCCCGGCAGGCCGGCACAGCCCCCCGGAGCCTGCACAGCCCCCCGGCAGGCCGGCACAGCCCCCCGGCAGGCCGGCACAGCCCACCGGAGCCTGCACAGACCACCGGCAGGCCGGCACAGCCCCCCGGCAGGCCGGCACAGACCACCGGAGCCTGCACAGACCCCCTGGCAGGCTGGCACAGCCCCCCGAAAGGCCCATACAGACCCCAGAGAGGCTGTACAAGGCAAAAACAGGGTTTTTCTTATTCCGATACCGGAAGTCCCATAGACTTGAATGGGACTTCCGGTATCGGAATCGGCGATACCGATACTTTTTTTTAAGATCGGCCGATCCATTCCGATCCGATACTTTGAAGTATCGGACGGTATCGCTCAACTCTAGCCGTCTTCCATTCATCCCCCTGCTTAATGCGGATAAGATTATACGCCCCCCTGAGGTCAAGCTTGGTAAACCAGCAAGCACCTCTGACTCTAGAGAATAGATCCGAAATCAGGGGTAACGGATACTGATATTTAATAGTAATTTTATTGAGGGCACGATAATCAATACAAGGCCTTAAAGAACCATCCTTCTTGGCCACAAAAAAAAACCCGGCACCTAAGGGTGAAGAGGATGGTCTAATATGACCCTTCTCCAACGCCTCCTTAATATAGGACCGCATAGCCTCGTGCTCAGGTACAGATAAATTGAAGAGCCGACCCTTAGGAAATTTACACCCTGTGTTTAGTTCAATTGCACAGTCATAACTCCTATGAGGAGGCAAGGACGCAGACTCATTCTCACTAAATACATCATAGTAGTCCGCCAAATAGTCAGGAACCTCATGCGACTGAGGAGAGGTGGAAAAAACCGGAGCCTCACTAAAGGTACACCGTCAACCCCAACTCACCACAGACACAGACTTCCAATCCAAAACTGGATTATGAATCTGCAACCAGGGAAACCCCAGAACAACGGCATCATGCAGACCATGCAACACCAAAAATCTGCAATTTTCTTGGTGGTCTGGGGCGACCCGCATGACCAACTGGGTCCAAAACTGAGGTTTATTTTTAGCCAGAGGGGTAGCATCAATCCCCCTCAAAGGGATAGGTTTCTGCAGAGGTGTCAACGGAAATCCACAACGTTTAGCAAAATCCAAGTCCATTAGGTTTAGCGCTGCTCCCGAATCCACAAAAGCCTTGGCGGAAAATGTGGACAGGGAACAGATCAGAGTAATCAGCAAAAGAAACTTAGGCTGAACCCCACCAACAGAAAACGTGTGTGCAAAGCGTTTCTCACGTTTAGGACAAACAGAAATAACATGTGAGGCATCTCCACAGAAAAAACACAGCTTATTACGCCTTCTGAATTCCTGACGTTGCGTCTTAGACAAAACTCTATCACATTGCATAGGTTCAGACGTCTGTTCAACCGGTGGCAACAACTCTCGTGTAATACTGCGTTCACGTAAACGCCGATCAACCTGAATGGCTAAAGACATAGAATCGTCCAGACCAGAGGGAACAGGAAATCCCACCATAGTATCTTTTACGGCTTCTGACAAACCCTTCCGAAAGAGAGCAGCCAAGGCACTATCATTCCAGGTAGTAAGGACCGCCCACTTTCAGAACTTTTGACAGTACAACTCTGCAGAATCTCGACCCTGGTTCAATGCTAACAGGGTCTTTTCAGCCTGATCAATAGCATTAGGTTCATCGTACAGCAACCCCAAGGCTTGAAAAAATGCATTCACATTAGTCAGAATAGGGTCATCTGGTTTCAAAGAAAACGCCCAATCCTGGGGATCGCCGCGCAGCAAAGAGATGACAATTTTAACCTGCTGTGTGGGGCTCCCTGACGAGTTAGGCTTCAAAGCAAAAAATAATTTACAATTATTTTTGAAACTCAAAAATTTAGATCGATCCCCAAAAAATACATCAGGTGTGGGGATCTTTGGTTCAACAGCATGTGAACGAGCAAGATAGGCGGAAATTCCTCGCACTTCAGCAGCGAGCTGCTCCACACGATCAGACACTTGCTTTATCTCCATTGAGAGAAAAAAAAATTCCCCCTACGGCCTCAAAGATATAGAGGAAAGAATATACACACACCCTTTTTTTTTTTTTTTTAAACACAATTCTTTCCTGCTATTGAGTACCCCAGGATCTGCGGTTTGGCGGGTGATTCTGTTATGATTGAGTCACCGTAGGAGGCAAAAACAGAAATGCTAGCTAAGTCCTGAAAACCAGAGAAGTTGGCAACTATCAGATTACAGACCCCTGAACCTATCAACACAACTAGCAGTAGTCGTGGGGGGTTCCTACCATGACCTAGACCCCTCGATCACAGCCGGAGAGATACATAGGCCTAAAGAAGGAAAGGGGAAATCTAACTGCCCCAGAGCAGACCCCAAAGCAATAGGCAGCCCCCCACATATAATGACGGTGAAGCAAGATGAAAACACTTACACAGACAGAAAGACAGGCTGAGCAAAGACGGGGCCCAAAAACTACCTAGATAGGAACGGATAGGAAGGCTGCTGTCTGCAATCTGCCAAAACCCTATCAGAGACAAAAGCCTAATTACCTAATCTGGACCGCCCCCAGAACCAGGCCAGATGGCGATGCACCAACCCCTTCACCTCTGACAGAGGAGCGGAGCCTGCGCCCACCAGGTGCCAGCGCAGGAGCCCCTTCTCTGTCACCACCATCACCCACGGGAGAACCACGGCGTTGCCCAACGACAGAGGCATGCGTCAAAGGAGCAGACCCACATGAGGACATAGCCCTCCTATTGCCAGCACCACCAGTCGAAGGAGTCCGGCGCCTCCCAGTGGCTGAGACAGGAACAGTAGCCCCTGAGTTTGACGGCGACGTGACAGTCCGGCGCCTCCCAGTGGCCGCGGCAGAAACAGCAGCCCCCGAGTCTGACGGTGACGTGACAGCTCGGCGCCTCCCAGTGGCCGAGGTCGGAACACCAGCCCCCGAGTACGACAGCGAAGTGACATTTTTCAAAACAAGATAAACATTTTTTTCTAATGCATTAGAGTTACTTTTTGATCGATACACAGTATTAAGAAATCACCAGGCTATGTAAACTTTTGATCAAAGTCATTTGGATGTTTTGGGCTGTCATTATGATTTAAAAAGAGAAAACACAGTAGTTTAACAATAAATGGCTTCACCCAACCAATAACCATGAGTGGAGAAAAAGTTTTGGTGTTGTCATTCATATTCTCTGAAAAAAAGGCCAAGAAAACAAAAATTCTGCAGGGGTATGTAGTAAACTTTTGAGCACAACTTTAGTGTTTTGTCTAGTGTGCCCTTGAGGAGATTAAATATATAATTGAACTTTGGACTGGTCTTTTATGTCAATGCACAAATCCACATTGAGAATCCTGTGTTCTCGGTTTTAACTTCACATGCTACTGGGGATGGTTACTAGCCTGATATAATCTTGTTAATGGACCAGACTTATGTCTAACTAGATGGAGGCCCAGGCGGTAATGTCACGATGGGGGCAGGCTTTGCAGCGTTGAGAACCTCTCCCTCTCATGTGCTCACCCACCTATCCACTCTCTCTTTCCCCATGTGCTGACTTCTCCCATCTGTGCTCTCTTCTTTGACATGTCTACCCCATGTGCTATCACCCTCGCCATGTTTCTGCGGTAGCTTGAATAGCCATCCTTTTCTTTGATGGTATATTCTTGGTATTTTTTTGATGTTGGCGTTAACGTTTTCATTTTAAAGGGGTTTTTCCACAAACAAAAGTTTATTTTAAAAATTGTCTGTGTCTGACCGTGTACAGAACATACCACAGCTCCTGGGCATGGGAGGAAGCAAAAGACAATACTGACATTACAGCAGGAAATCAAAGAGGATATATTTTGTAAGGTAAAATATTGTTTAAAAGCAGTCAGTGAAATATTTTACCTCACAAAATGAATCCTCTGTGATCCCCTGCTGTAATGTTAGTATTGTCTTTTGCTTCCTCCCCTGCCCAGGAGATGTGGTATGCTCCATACACGGTCAGACACAGACAATTTTTAAAGTTAACTTTCGTTCGTGGGAAAACCTCTTTAATGTGACCGGCTTCCTCTGCCTGTAGACAAGTCACGCAACTGCCGCCGCAATCAGCCGAATGATTCACTGCGCCTGCACGGAATTCGCGCAGGCGCAGTAAATCAGACCGTCGCCATCATTATGCAGACAGATAGCGGCGGTCACATTAAAACTGCACATGTGCTCCTCTTGTACAAAGATGGTGGCGGTCAATGAATCATTCGGCTGATCTCGGCGGCAGCGTGTTCGTGATGGTGTTCTGCTGATGGTACCGCGCAAGAGACTACGCACAGTGTATACAGTGTGTGGGTGTGGTGCATATGGCATATACTGTGTGTGTGTGGTGCGTACGGCATATACAGTGTGTTTGGTGCGACGGAGTTTCTCTGGTGGTATCGCGCTAGAGGCTGGTACCACCAGCATCTTCCATATTGAGACACCCATCATTTGGGTGTGCCAATATAGCGGTCGGTGAACTTCCGCCGCTTGGAATTCTGGGATCTGTACACATCAGGATGGAACAGGAAGTGAAGACATTACAAGGTAATTATATAATAGATGAGGAACTGGTGGCAGTCCTACTGGGCTGGCAGAGCTCTGCTTCACTGATGCAAACAGCTGCGTGGGTAGAATTCCCTCATTCCACATGCCTCCCTGTGCCCAGGTGGCCAAGGGGTGTCTGTGTAAAACTGTTTGTGAGCCAGGACCGGAGGGTATGTATGGGTTATGCATACTCGCGGCCAGAGCCAGGCCAGTGGGCTTGGCCTCGCACACGTGTATGGAGCGAGATCACGCCCTCTAGACTGCCGTGTCACTAGTTGGGGCTTGGCCTCGCTCCATACAAGTGTATGGAGTGAGGTCACATCCACTGGCCGGGTTCTGGCTGGGAGAATGCATAACACATACATATCTTCTGATCCCAACTCAGAAACCGATGAATCTCTGCAACGCACAGTGCATGTGTTGATGGATTCATAGGTCTGCAGTCAGGGATAGATTTGCACTGGACAACCCCTTTATCATTGGGGAATGTGGATGCAGGGCACAATTACTTATAAGCTTTAATGGTATTGTTAATACATTTTTAACCTTTGTCTTTGTCCTTGAATCTGAGCTATTTCAAATAAAGTTGATGTATTACTTGAGTGTACACATGACTGTTCTTTAATGTGTCTCGTGTTCTTATTTTGCCTGAATTGATATTAGAAAAATATAAAAAATGTTTTCTGTATTGAAAAAGAAAAGGTTTGGATGATGATTTCCAGAGCAGGGAGGTAAGTAATTCTTTCAAGGTTCTCATATGTTAACATCTTGCTAGTCTCGAAATCTTATTCAGCAAACATAGGCTATTATGTGCTAACCACAGTCACCTATGTCTGTACCAATCAATCAATATCATATTTACATTCCGTTTATCCAATCTTTGCACATAGAACTGTGTACGTATCCTCTCCATCATAGGATGCGGCATTGCAGCAGTTAATAACTAGAGAGAGATACATGGATATAGGATGGAGGATGGATAATCGTCCTCCCCCTACTCTTTACACCCCTTGCTGCTATATTTAGATGAGCACTAAAGTTGACTTTGATTTATAATTCCATTAGATGTCAGGGGATAAATAAAATCTGTATGAAATATAAAATAAGTAATGGATAGCTTTACGCATAAATAGCAGACAGGAGGAAGGAGAGCCGAAGCTTAGGCTTACCCAGTTCAATGACACAAATATGTCATTGTTCTACACACTAGCTTTATTCTCCAGTATGAGTTTTCCTTTTTAGATCTAATTATGTCCATTAAAAAGATTGAATTGAATTAGAAGCATGAATGATATAGAAATGTATGTTTAGCTGCTTTGTACAGAGGTCATGGTCATTAGGGAAAGGTCATTCGGTGAGATTGGCTAGGAAAATGGCAAAAAGTGATGCAAATCGCACACATTTTTTGAAGAATGTGCATGGTGTTCTGGGGTGTTTTACATTTTTCACAAGATATAGAAAAATCTGAGTTACATCTCTGCCACACTATGTGGATAGTATACATTCCAGAGATGAGTGGATTTGACAAATTTCGAATTTGACAGATCGGGTGGATTTTCCCTAGAAATTTGATTTGCAACAGTTATTCTCCGTGAATTGAATGTTACTTATTATACTCTGGGGTCTATCTATCTAAACTTATACTCATTTCTCACTGCTAACATATCCAGCCCCTGCATCGCTCGCTGTCCAGTCCTCAGAGTCTCCTCCTGTTTTCCTCTGTCAAGAGCTGCATCTCCCAACCTGTTCATTTTAGGCTGGGACTACCAGCCACGACCTAGCCTCGGAGGTCATTGCGCATTTCAAGTCATGACGTTACAGATGTGTGATGCACAGCGACCTCTGAGGCCTGGCCACCAATGTCTCAAACCTTGCCACATGAGGTGAAAAGGTGAATCAATGCTCCCTTGCTGCCCATGGGTACTGTGGGTAAACACTGGACATAGCAATCTCCATGTCTATAGCTCCTATTGTGGTTTAATGCCCGACACTGGTTTAATCACCGCTCTGGGAATAAGCTCGCCCCCCGGTCCTGAATGACATTCGGGGCTCTGTATACTCAATTACTGAACCCACGCCAGCGCCGCCCCGGACTGAAACTGCAATGCAGTAGGGAGTAATCAAGTTAATATTCTCCCTGCGGCATTCTGCTAAGTGCGGGCACCGGGCAGGTTAATGATGCTATTAACCTGCAGACTAACCCCATATCTTCAGGAGAAAAAAAATGTATAAGTTGGTTGTAAGTGACATCCAATGGCAGCCACCTGATGTTCCTTGTTATAGGCGAAACACGTTTTGTTTTATACTTCATTGTTTTAATAAAACATTCGATGCAAAAACATGCAAAAGAATAGGAAATCACGAAGGAGCAAACATTTTTTCACACAACTGTAAATGAAGCATAAGTTGTGCATGCACACAGTCCACTATTTCTGGCAGTCTCATAGGCAATGAATGGAGCAAAGGTTCAGCATGTGCATCTCTGCTACTTTCATCAAGGGGCGCCAAAGAACTGAGTGACTGGTTTACAATCCACTGATATAGGGATCAAAGAGGTTCCCAGCAGGCGGTCCCACAGATATCAGTAAGGTATTTCCTATCCCATGAATAGGGGATAACTTCACGTTATGGGAATAACCTTTTAAATATCATATTCATTGTGTTTGTTTGTATAGTATAATGCCAAATCATATGGTAATAAAACCTGATCTTAGTCTCACGGACTGTAGACCTGAATCAGTATTTAAAATTGAACTGTGTGTGGATCAATGAAACTCAATGGGTCGGTATGTTGTCTGAAAAGTGAGAACATGGACTTGTCACGTGTCGGTGAATGTAGCCTAGCGCTGTGCCTACATCCAAAGATTTAAGATTCCTTCTGCCTTTTTATCTATGAGCAAAAGCGGGAAAATGGGAAATGGGAACGTCCATTTCATTATATGGAGACTTCAAGTTATCGTAAAAAATATTAAATGATTTGCTCTGATATTTTAATCATTTAATATTTTTTACGATAACCTTTGCTCCATTCATTGCCTATGAGACTGCCAGAAATAGTGGACTGTGTGCATGCACAACTTATGCTCCATTTACAGTTGTGTGAAAAAATGTTTGCTCCTTCGTGATTTCCTATTCTTTTGCATGTTTGTCAGACTGAAATGTTTCAGATCACCAAACAAATTTAAATATTAGACAAAGATAACACAAGTAAAAACAAAATGCAGTTTTTAATTCAATTTTGACCTTTATGACCAAGTCAATTTTTACAATTCTGACCACTGTCAGTTTATGAGGTTATAGCTCTGGAATGCTTCAATGTATCCAACTGATTCTGAGAATGTTTTTTCGTAACAAACTGTACTTCATTGTAGTGGTAAAATTTGTTCTATAAGATTTGCGTTTATTTATGAAAAAATGGAAATTTGGCCAAAATTTTGAAAATGTTGCAATTTTCAAACTTTTAATTTTTGGGCCCTTAAATCAGAGAGAAATGCCACACATAATTGTTAATAAATAGCATTTCCCATATGTCTACTTTACATCAGCACAATTTTGCAAACATTTTGCAAAATTTTTTTGTTAGCGTGTTATAAGGGTTAAAAGTTGACCAGCGATTTCTAATTTTTCCCAACAAAATTTACTAAACCATTTTTTTAGGGACCACCTCACATTTGAAGTGAGTTTGGAGGATCACAGAAAATACCTAAAAGTGACACCATTATAAAAACTGCACCCCTCAAGGTGCTCAAAACCACATTCAAGAACTTTATTAACCCTTCAGGTGCGTCACGAGAACTAAAGCAATGTGGAAGGAAAAAATTTAACTTACTTCACAAAAAATTTACTTTAGACCCAAACTTTTTTTATTTTCATAAGGGGATCAGGAAAAAATGAACCACAAAATGTGTTGTGCAATTTCTACAGAGTATGCCGATACCCCATATGTGGGGGGAAAGCCACTGTTTTGGCACATGGCAGGGTTCATAAGGGAGGGAGCACCATTTGACTTTTTTTATGCAAAATTTGCTGGAATCGATGGAAGGCACCATGTCGCATTTGGAGACCCCCTGATGTGCCTAAACAGTGGAAACACCCCTAATCCTAATCCCAACCCTAACCCTAACAACAACCCTAACCACAGTACAACCCTAACCACAACTCTAACCTCAACACAACCCTAAGGCTAGTTTCACACTTGCTTTTTTTTGCAGCGCGTTTTTCCCGCAAAAAAACGCATTGAAAAAACGCATACAAAAGCATACAACTGCTGCGTTTTTTTCAAGCATTTTTATGAGCATGCATGAAAAAAACGCAGCGTTTTTATGCGTTTGTATGCGTTTTTAGTGCGTTTTTACCGCGTTTGCGTTTTTTTCCAACATTAGGTGGCCCCTCACACTAACCCAAACCATGACTTTACTAACCCTAACCCTAACCCTAACCCTAACCCTGACCCTAACCCTAACCCTGACCCTAACCCTTAACCAAACCATACTTAACCCTAACCCAAACCCTAAACCCTAACTAACCCTAACCCTAACCCTAACCCTGACCCTACATCCAAAGATTTAAGATTCCTTCTGCCTTTTTATCTATGAGCAAAAGCGGGAAAATGGGAAATGGGCACGTCCATTTCATTATATGGAGACTTCAAGTTATCGTAAAAAATATTAAATGATTTGCTCTGATATTTTAATCATTTAATATTTTTTACGATAACCTTTGCTCCATTCATTGCCTATGAGACTGCCAGAAATAGTGGACTGTGTGCATGCACAACTTATGCTCCATTTACAGTTGTGTGAAAAAATGTTTGCTCCTTCGTGATTTCCTATTCTTTTGCATGTTTGTCAGACTGAAATGTTTCAGATCACCAAACAAATTTAAATATTAGACAAAGATAACACAAGTAAAAACAAAATGCAGTTTTTAATTCAATTTTGACCTTTATGACCAAGTCAATTTTTACAATTCTGACCACTGTCAGTTTATGAGGTTATAGCTCTGGAATGCTTCAATGTATCCAACTGATTCTGAGAATGTTTTTTCGTAACAAACTGTACTTCATTGTAGTGGTAAAATTTGTTCTATAAGATTTGCGTTTATTTATGAAAAAATGGAAATTTGGCCAAAATTTTGAAAATGTTGCAATTTTCAAACTTTTAATTTTTGGGCCCTTAAATCAGAGAGAAATGCCACACATAATTGTTAATAAATAGCATTTCCCATATGTCTACTTTACATCAGCACAATTTTGCAAACATTTTGCAAAATTTTTTTGTTAGCGTGTTATAAGGGTTAAAAGTTGACCAGCGATTTCTAATTTTTCCCAACAAAATTTACTAAACCATTTTTTTAGGGACCACCTCACATTTGAAGTGAGTTTGGAGGATCACAGAAAATACCTAAAAGTGACACCATTATAAAAACTGCACCCCTCAAGGTGCTCAAAACCACATTCAAGAACTTTATTAACCCTTCAGGTGCGTCACGAGAACTAAAGCAATGTGGAAGGAAAAAATTTAACTTACTTCACAAAAAATTTACTTTAGACCCAAACTTTTTTTATTTTCATAAGGGGATCAGGAAAAAATGAACCACAAAATGTGTTGTGCAATTTCTACAGAGTATGCCGATACCCCATATGTGGGGGGAAAGCCACTGTTTTGGCACATGGCAGGGTTCATAAGGGAGGGAGCACCATTTGACTTTTTTTATGCAAAATTTGCTGGAATCGATGGAAGGCACCATGTCGCATTTGGAGACCCCCTGATGTGCCTAAACAGTGGAAACACCCCTAATCCTAATCCCAACCCTAACCCTAACAACAACCCTAACCACAGTACAACCCTAACCACAACTCTAACCTCAACACAACCCTAAGGCTAGTTTCACACTTGCTTTTTTTTGCAGCGCGTTTTTCCCGCAAAAAAACGCATTGAAAAAACGCATACAAAAGCATACAACTGCTGCGTTTTTTTCAAGCATTTTTATGAGCATGCATGAAAAAAACGCAGCGTTTTTATGCGTTTGTATGCGTTTTTAGTGCGTTTTTACCGCGTTTGCGTTTTTTTCCAACATTAGGTGGCCCCTCACACTAACCCAAACCATGACTTTACTAACCCTAACCCTAACCCTAACCCTAACCCTGACCCTAACCCTAACCCTGACCCTAACCCTTAACCAAACCATACTTAACCCTAACCCAAACCCTAAACCCTAACTAACCCTAACCCTAACCCTAACCCTGACCCTACATCCAAAGATTTAAGATTCCTTCTGCCTTTTTATCTATGAGCAAAAGCGGGAAAATGGGAAATGGGCACGTCCATTTCATTATATGGAGACTTCAAGTTATCGTAAAAAATATTAAATGATTTGCTCTGATATTTTAATCATTTAATATTTTTTACGATAACCTTTGCTCCATTCATTGCCTATGAGACTGCCAGAAATAGTGGACTGTGTGCATGCACAACTTATGCTCCATTTACAGTTGTGTGAAAAAATGTTTGCTCCTTCGTGATTTCCTATTCTTTTGCATGTTTGTCAGACTGAAATGTTTCAGATCACCAAACAAATTTAAATATTAGACAAAGATAACACAAGTAAAAACAAAATGCAGTTTTTAATTCAATTTTGACCTTTATGACCAAGTCAATTTTTACAATTCTGACCACTGTCAGTTTATGAGGTTATAGCTCTGGAATGCTTCAATGTATCCAACTGATTCTGAGAATGTTTTTTCGTAACAAACTGTACTTCATTGTAGTGGTAAAATTTGTTCTATAAGATTTGCGTTTATTTATGAAAAAATGGAAATTTGGCCAAAATTTTGAAAATGTTGCAATTTTCAAACTTTTAATTTTTGGGCCCTTAAATCAGAGAGAAATGCCACACATAATTGTTAATAAATAGCATTTCCCATATGTCTACTTTACATCAGCACAATTTTGCAAACATTTTGCAAAATTTTTTTGTTAGCGTGTTATAAGTAGAGTTGAGCGATACCAGCCGATACTTGAAAATATCGGATCGGAATGGATCGGCCGATCTTTAAAAAAAGTATCGGTATCGCCGATTCCGATACCGGGAACCAATGCAAGTCAATGGGGCCAAAATATCGGAATTAAAAAAAACCCTTTCTTTCCTTGTAGGTTAATTCTACATGAAGAAAAACAACTAAGAATAATGTAGAATGTATTGTGGGAGGTGGAGGAGACATTAAAGCCATAGAGGTTTAGCCCAATCAAATGGAATAGCAGGAATTAAACTTTTTTTTTTAAAGATGTTAGGAGTTACAAAGATATTGACTATGTTAGCCTCATTTATATTTTGCCAGACATGTATGTCTTCTTCTTCTACTTCCTTTTTTTACATTCTTCTTCTTCTTCTTCTTCTACTTCCTTTTTTTACATTCTTCTTCTTCTTCTTCTACTTCCTTTTTTTACATTCTTCTTCTTCTTCTTCTACTTCCTTTTTTTACATTCTTCTTCTTATTCCTTTTTTTACATTCTTCTTCTTCTTCTTCTACTTCCTTTTTTTACATTCTTCTTCTTCTTCTTCTACTTCCTTTTTTTACATTCTTCTTCTTCTTCTTCTACTTCCTTTTTTTACATTCTTCTTCTTCTTCTTCTACTTCCTTTTTTTACATTCTTCTTCTTATTCCTTTTTTTACATTCTTCTTCTTCTTCTTCTACTTCCTTTTTTTACATTCTTCTTCTTCTTCTTCTTCCTTTTCTTACATTCTTCATATTCTTCTTATTCAACAATTATTATTCTACATATTCAGCTTCTTCATCTTCTTCCTATTCTTCTTCATCATATTCTTGTTTGTGTCAGGCATTCCGTTCTGCCTGTCACAAAAGATTTACAACAGGATTTGTCCGCGTTCAGTTTGGCCTGCAGAAGCAGGCCTTTTCCAGGGGCACCACGAGGAGGAACGGACTCACCCCCATACACTGCTTAGTCTTCTTCTGCTTATAAATAAGATAATATCATTTGCTCAGAGTATTAGTCTTATGCTTAATGTTCTTCTGCTTTGTTTTTTTTATGCTTCTTTGTCTTCTCTCTCTTGTTGTTCTGCATCTTGGTGGTTGTCTTCCTGTTCTTTGTCCTCTTGAACCAGCTGACGGTACTGGCACCCGGAGGGGCAGCAGAAGGAACAAGAGCCAATGGCACTACCGAGGACCAGCTGACGGTGCTGGAACCCGGTTACTAAGCAGGAGGTACCTGTGCTACAAAGCACTACCAAGGACCAGCAGACGTTGCCGGAACTCGGATACCGAGATGGAGGCACCTAGGCCAAAGGCTCTGACGAGAACCAGCTGACGGTGCTGGAACCCGGAGGGGTAGCATAAGCTGCAAGAGCAAATGGAAATAGCGAGGACCAGCTGACAGTGCTGGCACCCGGAGGGGCAGCAGAAGGAATAAGAGCCAATGGCACAACCGAGGACCAGCTGACGGTGCTGGAACCCGGTTACAAAGCAGGAGGTACCTGTGCTACAAAGCACTACCAAGGACCAGCAGACGTTGCCGGAACTCGGATACCGAGATGGAGGCACCTAGGCCAAAGGCTCTGACGAGAACCAGCTGACGGTGCTGGAACCCGGAGGGGTAGCATAAGCTGCAAGAGCAAATGGAAATAGCGAGGACCAGCTGACAGTGCTGGCACCCGGAGGGGCAGCAGAAGGAATAAGAGCCAATGGCACAACCGAGGACCAGCTGACGGTGCTGGAACCCGGTTACTAAGCAGGAGGTACCTGTGCTACAAAGCACTACCAAGGACCAGCAGACGTTGCCGGAACTCGGATACCGAGATGGAGGCACCTAGGCCAAAGGCTCTGATGAGAACCAGCTGACGGTGCTGGAACCCGGAGGGGTATCAGAAGTTACCCCTGAAAAGCAAAGTTGGCATGCCGCAAGCTGGCCGCAGTTACCGAATCACACAGTCCTACAGGGGGTGCTTGTCCTACTGGCACTATGGAACAAACCTTTCTTACCAGAACCCGCAGTCCACATAGGAAGCACCTAAACTGCTGGCACCCTAGCCTCGGCTAACCCAACCGCAACACGACATGGCAACTTGGGGTGGCAAACTGACATTGACACTTCCCGGAAACAGCAGGCAGGGCTGGAACCAAGCTGGGCAGGAGGGAGTACCCGTGCCAAAGTCAGTTATGAGCAGCAACTGGCGATGTTGGAGCCCAGGACAAGCACTTAGCAGGCTGAGGCCTGATGTGCTGTCAATTGGGAGGCAGCAGGACAGATTGCCATCAAAACAGCAGGGGAACAGCTGACGTTACTGAACCCCACAAACACAGGAGCTAGTGTTTTACTCTGTGAAGACGGCACTTCCGAGCAACAACTGGCTGTGTTGAAGCCCAGGGACAAGCACGGAGCAGGCTTAGGCTGCATTGAAGAAATTTTAAGATCGGTTGTAGACTACTAATTTGAACCAAGCTCCACTTAGGCCTGTGGCTTCACTGATTTTCGTATTTCCCCTGTCCTCCAACCCCGCCAGTTACAGCTCCGAAGTGGCGTCTGCACAATCCACACTTGTTCCTGTGTTACAGGTGTTCAGTCCGGTCAGTTAATCCCCTGATGTGTGTCCGGCAATGTCGCCTGCTCTGTCCACATTCCGATAATGGGAATGTGGACAGAGCAGGCGACATTGCCGGACACACATCAGGGGATTAACTGACCGGACTGAACACCTGTAACACAGGAACAAGTGTGGATTGTGCAGACGCCACTTCGGAGCTGTAACTGGCGGGGTTGGAGGACAGGGGAAATACGAGAGACAGTGTAGCCACAGGCCTAATTGGAGCACGGTTAAAAATCAGTAGTGGTACGACTGTGTAGGCAGCAGGAGACTTTGCCATCCACACAGCAGGGGATCAGCTGACATTACTGAACCCCACTGAGACACGGGAGCAAGTGTCTCTTTCCGTGTGGACGGCACTTCCGAACTACAACTGGCTGTGTTGAAGCCCAGGAAATAGGAGGGTGTAGGCAGAGGCCTACTGTATTTTGAATGAGTTTACAGCAGGAGAGACTGCCATCCACACAGCAGGGGATCAGCTGACGTTACTGAACCCCACTGAGACACGGGAGCAAGTATCTCTTTCCGTGTGGACGGCACTTCCGAACTACAACTGGCTGTGTTGAAGCCCAGGAAATAGGAGGGTGTAGGCAGAGGCCTACTGTATTTTGAATGAGTTTACAGCAGGAGAGACTGCCATCCACACAGCAGGGGATCAGCTGACGTTACTGAACCCCACTGAGACACGGGAGCAAGTGTCTCTTTCCGTGTGGACGGCACTTCCGAACTACAACTGGCTGTGTTGAAGCCCAGGAAATAGGAGGGTGTAGGCAGAGGCCTACTGTATTTTGAATGAGGTGACAGCAGGAGAGACTGCCATCCACACAGCAGGGGATCAGCTGACATTACTGAACCCCACTGAGACACGGGAGCAAGTATCTCTTTCCGTGTGGACGGCACTTCCGAACTACAACTGGCTGTGTTGAAGCCCAGGAAATAGGAGGGTGTAGGCAGAGGCCTACTGAATTTTGAATGAGTTTACAGCAGGAGAGACTGCCATCCACACAGCAGGGGATCAGCTGACGTTACTGAACCCCACTGAGACACGGGAGCAAGTGTCTCTTTCCGTGTGGACGGCACTTCCGAACTACAACTGGCTGTGTTGAAGCCCAGGAAATAGGAGGGTGTAGGCAGAGGCCTACTGTATTTTGAATGAGTTTACAGCAGGAGAGACTGCCATCCACACAGCAGGGGATCAGCTGACGTTACTGAACCCCACTGAGGCACGGGAGCAAGTGTCTCTTTCCGTGTGGACGGCACTTCCGAACTACAACTGGCTGTGTTGAAGCCCAGGAAATAGGAGGGTGTAGGCAGAGGCCTACTGTATTTTGAATGAGGTGACAGCAGGAGAGACTGCCATCCACACAGCAGGGGATCAGCTGACATTACTGAACCCCACTGAGACACGGGAGCAAGTATCTCTTTCCGTGTGGACGGCACTTCCGAACTACAACTGGCTGTGTTGAAGCCCAGGAAATAGGAGGGTGTAGGCAGAGGCCTACTGAATTTTGAATGAGTTTACAGCAGGAGAGACTGGCATCCACACAGCAGGGGATCAGCTGACGTTACTGAACCCCACTGAGACACGGGAGCAAGTGTCTCTTTCCGTGTGGACGGCACTTCCGAACTACAACTGGCTGTGTTGAAGCCCAGGAAATAGGAGGGTGTAGGCAGAGGCCTACTGTATTTTGAATGAGTTTACAGCAGGAGAGACTGCCATCCACACAGCAGGGGATCAGCTGACGTTACTGAACCCCACTGAGACACGGGAGCAAGTATCTCTTTCCGTGTGGACGGCACTTCCGAACTACAACTGGCTGTGTTGAAGCCCAGGAAATAGGAGGGTGTAGGCAGAGGCCTACTGAATTTTGAATGAGTTTACAGCAGGAGAGACTGCCATCCACACAGCAGGGGATCAGCTGACGTTACTGAACCCCACTGAGACACGGGAGCAAGTGTCTCTTTCCGTGTGGACGGCACTTCCGAACTACAACTGGCTGTGTTGAAGCCCAGGAAATAGGAGGGTGTAGGCAGAGGCCTACTGAATTTTGAATGAGGTGACAGCAGGAGAGACTGCCATCCACACAGCAGGGGATCAGCTGACGTTACTGAACCCCACTGAGACACGGGAGCAAGTATCTCTTTCCGTGTGGACGGCACTTCCGAACTACAACTGGCTGTGTTGAAGCCCAGGAAATAGGAGGGTGTAGGCAGAGGCCTACTGAATTTTGAATGAGGTGACAGCAGGAGAGACTGCCATCCACACAGCAGGGGATCAGCTGACGTTACTGAACCCCACTGAGACACGGGAGCAAGTATCTCTTTCCGTGTGGACGGCACTTCCGAACTACAACTGGCTGTGTTGAAGCCCAGGAAATAGGAGGGTGTAGGCAGAGGCCTACTGTATTTTGAATGAGTTTACAGCAGGAGAGACTGCCATCCACACAGCAGGGGATCAGCTGACGTTACTGAACCCCACTGAGACACGGGAGCAAGTATCTCTTTCCGTGTGGACGGCACTTCCGAACTACAACTGGCTGTGTTGAAGCCCAGGAAATAGGAGGGTGTAGGCAGAGGCCTACTGTATTTTGAATGAGTTTACAGCAGGAGAGACTGCCATCCACACAGCAGGGGATCAGCTGACGTTACTGAACCCCACTGAGACACGGGAGCAAGTGTCTCTTTCCGTGTGGACGGCACTTCCGAACTACAACTGGCTGTGTTGAAGCCCAGGAAATAGGAGGGTGTAGGCAGAGGCCTACTGTATTTTGAATGAGGTGACAGCAGGAGAGACTGCCATCCACACAGCAGGGGATCAGCTGACGTTACTGAACCCCACTGAGACACGGGAGCAAGTGTCTCTTTCCGTGTGGACGGCACTTCCGAACTACAACTGGCTGTGTTGAAGCCCAGGAAATAGGAGGGTGTAGGCAGAGGCCTACTGTATTTTGAATGAGTTTACAGCAGGAGAGACTGCCATCCACACAGCAGGGGATCAGCTGACGTTACTGAACCCCACTGAGACACGGGAGCAAGTGTCTCTTTCCGTGTGGACGGCACTTCCGAACTACAACTGGCTGTGTTGAAGCCCAGGAAATAGGAGGGTGTAGGCAGAGGCCTACTGTATTTTGAATGAGTTTACAGCAGGAGAGACTGCCATCCACACAGCAGGGGATCAGCTGACGTTACTGAACCCCACTGAGACACGGGAGCAAGTATCTCTTTCCGTGTGGACGGCACTTCCGAACTACAACTGGCTGTGTTGAAGCCCAGGAAATAGGAGGGTGTAGGCAGAGGCCTACTGTATTTTGAATGAGTTTACAGCAGGAGAGACTGCCATCCACACAGCAGGGGATCAGCTGACGTTACTGAACCCCACTGAGACACGGGAGCAAGTGTCTCTTTCCGTGTGGACGGCACTTCCGAACTACAACTGGCTGTGTTGAAGCCCAGGAAATAGGAGGGTGTAGGCAGAGGCCTACTGTATTTTGAATGAGTTTACAGCAGGAGAGACTGCCATCCACACAGCAGGGGATCAGCTGACGTTACTGAACCCCACTGAGACACGGGAGCAAGTATCTCTTTCCGTGTGGACGGCACTTCCGAACTACAACTGGCTGTGTTGAAGCCCAGGAAATAGGAGGGTGTAGGCAGAGGCCTACTGTCTTTGTAATGCGGAGACAGCAGGAGAGACTGCCATCTCCACAGCAGGGGAACAGCTGGCAGTGCTGAACCCCACTAACACTTGAACGAATGTGTTTGGCTCTGTGGAGACGACACTTCTGAACACCAACTGACGTTGTTGGAGCCCAGGATTAGGCGAGGAGCAGGCTGGGGCCTACTGGATTTTGGCAGGTGAATGCAGCAGGAGACTTGCCATCTCCACAGCAGGGGAACAGCTGGCAGTGCTGAACCCCACTAACACTTGAACGAATGTGTTTGGCTCTGTGGAGACGACACTTCTGAACACCAACTGACGTTGTTGGAGCCCAGGATTAGGCGAGGAGCAGGCTGGGGCCTACTGGATTTTGGCAGGTGAATGCAGCAGGAGACTTGCCATCTCCACAGCAGGGGAACAGCTGGCAGTGCTGAACCCCACTAACACTTGAACGAATGTGTTTGGCTCTGTGGAGACGACACTTCTGAACACCAACTGACGTTGTTGGAGCCCAGGATTAGGCGAGGAGCAGGCTGGGGCCTACTGGATTTTGGCAGGTGAATGCAGCAGGAGACTTGCCATCTCCACAGCAGGGGAACAGCTGGCAGTGCTGAACCCCACTAACACTTGAACGAATGTGTTTGGCTCTGTGGAGACGACACTTCTGAACACCAACTGACGTTGTTGGAGCCCAGGATTAGGCGAGGAGCAGGCTGGGGCCTACTGGATTTTGGCAGGTGAATGCAGCAGGAGACTTGCCATCTCCACAGCAGGGGAACAGCTGGCAGTGCTGAACCCCACTAACACTTGAACGAATGTGTTTGGCTCTGTGGAGACGACACTTCTGAACACCAACTGACGTTGTTGGAGCCCAGGATTAGGCGAGGAGCAGGCTGGGGCCTACTGGATTTTGGCAGGTGAATGCAGCAGGAGACTTGCCATCTCCACAGCAGGGGAACAGCTGGCAGTGCTGAACCCCACTAACACTTGAACGAATGTGTTTGGCTCTGTGGAGACGACACTTCTGAACACCAACTGACGTTGTTGGAGCCCAGGATTAGGCGAGGAGCAGGCTGGGGCCTACTGGATTTTGGCAGGTGAATGCAGCAGGAGACTTGCCATCTCCACAGCAGGGGAACAGCTGGCAGTGCTGAACCCCACTAACACTTGAACGAATGTGTTTGGCTCTGTGGAGACGACACTTCTGAACACCAACTGACGCTGTTGGAGCCCAGGATTAGGCGAGGAGCAGGCTGGGGCCTACTGGATTTTGGCAGGTGAATGCAGCAGGAGACTTGCCATCTCCACAGCAGGGGAACAGCTGGCAGTGCTGAACCCCACTAACACTTGAACGAATGTGTTTGGCTCTGTGGAGACGACACTTCTGAACACCAACTGACGCTGTTGGAGCCCAGGATTACGCATGCCGCATGCAGAGGCCAATGGGCATCGGTTTTTATGGAGGTTGTGGACTACTACTGATTCTAACCATGCTCCACTTAGGTCTCTGGCTCCACTGTCTCTACTATTTACCCTGGCCTCCAACCCCGCCAGCTACATCTCTGAAGTGGCGTCAGCACAATCTACACTTGTTCCTGTGTTACTGGTGCTCAGTCCCATCAGTTGATCCCCTGATGTTTGTCCGGCAAGTTCGCCAGCTCTGTCCTCATTCCCACTACTGGTTATGGGAATGTGGACAGAGCAGGAGACCTTGCCGGACACACATCAGGGGATAAACTGATGGGACTGAGCCACAGGAACACAGGAACAAGTGTAGATTGTGCTGACGCCACTTCAGAGATGTAGATGGCGGGGTTGGAGGTCAGGGGAAATAGTAGAGACAGTGGAGCCAGAGACCTAAGTTGGGCACGGTTAAAAATCAGTAGTGGTTTGAATGTTGATGGAGCTGGTGACTCTGCCGTCCACACAGCAGGGGATCAGCTGGCATTACTGAACCCCAGTAACACAGGAGCTAGTGTGTTTCTCTGTGCAGACGACACATCTGAGCGACAACTGGCTGTGTTGAAGCACAGGGATTATAGTTCAGGTGGTAGAAAAATGAACACACCAGCAGACCTGGATACAGTTGCCAACCACTAATTTAGTCTGTAAGAGGAATGGCAAAGTCTTTGGAGATCCAGGCCTTGTTCATTTTCAGAAAAGTCAGCCGGTCAACATTATCGGAAGATAGTCGCGTGCGACGGTCTGTTAGTACACCACCTGCGGCACTAAAGACACGTTCCGATAATACACTGGCAGCAGGGCAAGCCAGCACCTCCAATGCATACTGGCTAAGCTCTGGCCATGTATCCAGCTTAGAGACCCAAAACTTGAAGGGGGAAGAGCCATCTGGGAGTACAGCGACAGGGCAAGACATGTAGTCTGACACCATCTGACGGAAGCGTTGCCTCCTGCTGACTCGAGGCGTCGCTGATGGTGTAGACAATTGTGGTGGACACACAAAACTTTGCCACATTTGGGCCATAGTGGTCTTGCCTTGTGCTGCGGCACTGCCTCTGCTCCCTCTTTGTGCAGAGTTTCCTCCACTGCCTCGACGCACAGAGCTGCTTTGTAAAGCACTAGCAACAATGCTGTCGGGTGGAATGGAAAACATTATGGACTGCACCAGTGACTCTTCGTACTCCCGCATTTTACGCTCCCGGTTCAACGTTGGTATGAGCCTTTGTACGCTGTCCCGGTAGTGAGGATCTAGGAGGGTGTACACCCAATAATCAGCCGAGACGAGAATGTGGGCGATGCGGCGGTCGTTTCTCAGGCACTGCAGCATGAAATCAACCATGTGCTGCAGACTCCCAACTGCCAAAGAACCGCTGTCCCCTGTTTGAGGCGTGACCTCGACCTGCTCTGCATCACCCCACCCTCGCTGTACATACTGAGTAGAGGTTTGTGTACCTCCCTCCTCTGGAGAGATGTCTTCCTCCTCCATCGACTCCTCCTCATCCTCCTCACAAAGTGTCCCCTGCCTAGGCCTTTGTGAGGAAACACGTAGCGCAGACTGTCCAGAAGCAGATGGCATTTGGGACTCCTCATCCTCCACCTCTTCTGAAACCTCATCCCTTAGTGCTTGCAGTGTTTGTTGAAGCAGGCAGATAAGGGGGACAGTCATGCTGACTAGTGCATCGTCTGCACTCGCCATCCGCGTGGATTCATCGAAGGCATGCAAAACGAGGCAGATGTCCTTCATAGAGGCCCACTCAATGGTGCTGAAGTGTGAACGGCGCACAGTGCGACTTGTTTGCGCCTGATGCAGCTGGTACTCCATGACTGCTGCCTGCTGCTCACACAACCGCTCCAACATATGTAACGTTGAATTCCACCGGGTGGGTAGGTCACATATGATGCGATGTTCCGGAAGGCCAAATCGTCGCTGCAGAGCAGCGAGGCGCGATCTTGCCGTGCTGGAACGTCGCAAGTGAGCGCACTCTATGCGGACCTTGTGCAACAGTGCAGCAAGATCCGGATAGTCCCTCAGAAAGCTCTGCACGACCAAGTTAAGAACATGTGCCAGACATGGGATGTGTGTGAGGTTGCCTAGGCCAAGAGCTGCCACCAGATTTCGGCCATTGTCACACACTACCAAGCCCGGCTGGAGATTCGCTGGCCCAAACCACACATCGCTCTCCAGCTTGATAGCATTCCAGAGCTCCTGCGCTGTGTGGCTTCGATTCCCCAAAGAAATTAATTTGAGTACAGCCTGTTGACGTTTGGCCACGGCTGTGCTCATATCGGTCGTAACAGGCTCCTGCTCTGCTGTTTCTGAGGAACTTGAGTAGGAGGAGGAGTCTATGTGTACAGACTGGAGTCCTGCAATCCGTGGCGTTGGAAGAACACGTACAGCGCCACTCTCCAGATCCGTACCCGGCTCCACAACATTGACCCAGTGGGCAGTGAGGGAAAGGTATCGTCCCTGTCCATGGTTACTGGTCCACGCATCGGTGGTCAGGTGGACCTTGCTACTAACGGCGTTTAGTAGCGCATGTTTTATTTTGCCCTCAACATGTTTCTGCAGGGCAGGGACGGCTCGCCTGCTGAAATAAAAGCGGCTGGGCACGTTGTATTGGGGGACTGCCAATGCCATTAAGTCCCGGAAGGTGTCAGTGTCCACCAGCCTGAATGACAGCATTTCAACTGCCAGAAGTTTGGCAATGCCAGCATTCAGAGACTGTGCTCGGGGATGGTTTGCCGAGTAAGGGCGCCTTTTATCCCATGCCTGTGCTACCGATGGCTGTGATGGATGGGAACGTGCTGTTATGGGTGGAATCTGACAGGGTCTCCGGACAACAGTGGCAGAGGTTCTTCCTTGGCAATCCTGTGAGGAAGCCGAACCAGCAGTGTGTGAGCTGGAGGAAGAGGGCCCAACACGAACTGAAGAGGTGGTAGGTGGTGCTGTACGTTGGCCTACGTCTTCAGGGTGTCTCTGCAACTCCAACTCGTGCTTGGTGCGCACATGTTTCCACATATTTGTGGTATTGAGGTTGCTGACATTTCTCCCTCTTTTGACTCTCTGATGACACAGCTTGCATTTGACAAAGCAAATGTCATCTGCAACTGTGTCAAAAAAGGACCACGCACTGCAACTCTTGTGAGCGCCCGGTTTGCCTTTGGAAGGAGGAATGCTCCTAACGGGTGCCGAAGTGGAGGGTACAGGCAACCAAGTCTTCCCCCTCCCTCTGCCTCCTGTTTTGGCCGGTAGGGGAATCTCTTCCTCCGAGCTGCTCCCACCACCTTCCTGTTGCTCACGCCATGATGGGTCAAGGACCTCATCATCTTCCCTCCCCTCTTCAAACAGCTGCTTCTCCGGGGTTGTCTCGCCAGCACCGTACGCACCAGAAAGTGGCAACTGAGTCTCGTCATCATCTGATGCGTACTGAGGTGTGCTGACCATAGGCACTGGCCCACTCGCCTCTTCAGATTCAGAGGGACAAAGAAGTTGCGCATCACTGCATACTCCCTCTTCTTCACATTCAGGAATGCTGCTTGGCTGGCCCCCTCTTTCCAAGCCAACAGATTCCGAGAACAGAAGTAGAGACTGTGATGGCTCCTGTCCATGTCTCTCTGACTGCCTGGGCACTTTGGCAGGTGGTGAAGAGACAGATGGTTGCTCTTCGGTGCTCTGACCCTGAGAGGATGCGGAAGTAATTGAAGTCGATGCGTTAGCTGCCATCCATCCGACAACGGCTTCAATTTGTTCCTCCCGCAGCAGTGGGGTACGTTGAGGTCCTACAAAGCTGCGCATAAAGGACTGTTGCCTGCTAAAACTGGGGGATGCTGATCCACTGGTGCCCGCAGCAGGCCCAGAATCCCCACGTCCTCTACCTGTAGAATCCCCACGTCCTCTCCCTGCAGAATCCCCACATCCTCTCCCTGCTGAAACTCCACGCCCACGCCCACGCCCCCGCGCCTTACTCCCTGCCTTCTTCATCTTGCAAGACTGCTTAAGATAGGCAAAAAAGGACAAAGGGGGGCCTTAGTGTGCTTATTCCTGAACAGCTGGTTACAGGTACAAGAAACACTAATTTTATGAAGTGTGTGTGTGTGGACTAGACTTTAATAGGAGCTGATGTGGCCTACACAAGTTCAAAATGTAGTGTTTGGTGAACTTTTTATGTGGTTTCTTTGTTTGAAACAAACTCAAAGTATGAGAACAAAGAATTGAAACTGATAGTATCACCAACTTTTTGGAGCTATTACAATGCAGGCAGGTAACCTACAATGCAAAAGATGAGGCTCCAAAAAAATTGGGTAATACTAATCTGGCTGCGCCGGCAGGGCACAAGCCAGAAAAAAAGGCTCCTCTATCTACTCCTATATAGTGTTTGCAACCAACCAATGTTGATGGATACGGATGGATGCACACTAATAGGAGAAGAAAAAATGAGCTGCACTCAGAGACAAATATGTGTGAGGCAGTGACGCACGTTGAGCGTCCTACAACCAGACGTAGCTGCAGGACACTCTACTCAGCGTGAGCTGCACTCACACACAGTCAGAGACCTCTCAGACAGCCGTCAACAGTGCAGCTAAGTGGGCACTGGCACTGACAGGCTGCAGAAAGGCTCCGCTGTGTACTCCTATATAGTGTTTGCAACCACCGTAGATGGAGACGGATGGATGCACACTAATAGAAGAAAAAATGAGCTGCACTCAAATAAAAATATGTGTGAGGCAGTGACGCACGCTGAGCGTCCTACAGCCAGACGTAGCTGCAGGACACACTACTCAGCGTGAGCTGCACTCACACACAGTCAGAGACCTCTCAGACAGCCGTGAACAGTGCAGCAAAGTGGACACTAGCACTGAAAGGCTGCAGAAAGGCTCCGCTGTCTACTACTAGTGTTTGCAACCAACGTATATGGATACGGATGGAAGCACACTAGATTGAAATTATTTAAAAAATGCAGCTCAAAAAATAAAAGATGTATGAGGCAGCAGTGATCACACTGGGTGGCCTACAGCCTGACGTGGCTGCAGGACCCACTCCACAGCATGAGCTGCACTCACACAGCCCTTGCAGACAGCTGTGAACACTGCTGCTAGGGCAAAGAAGGCTACAGTGGTGGTTTATGTAGCCTGGGTAAAGCACTAGATGTTTGGTGGAATCGCTATTTCTAACTGTCCCTCACAGTCTTCTACAGCAGCCTGTCCCTAACTGAATTCACAGCAGAGTGACCAGAAATGGCGGCTGCGGTGGCTTTTATAGTGCATCATGACATCATTTCGGCAGCCAATCACAGCCATGCCAATAGTTAACATGCCTACATGCCTAACAGGATGTGCCCACACTTCGGAGGATTCCCATTGGCTTAATCAAAGCAAGCAGGCTCATAGCATGATGGGAACTTCCTATTCCGATTCCGATCCCGGAATCCGATATGAAAAAAGTATCGGAATTAAGTATCGGAATTCCGTTACCGCTAATATCGGCCGATACCCGATACTTGCGGTATCGGAATGCTCAACACTAGTTATAAGGGTTAAAAGTTGACCAGCGATTTCTAATTTTTCCCAACAAAATTTACTAAACCATTTTTTTAGGGACCACCTCACATTTGAAGTGAGTTTGGAGGATCACAGAAAATACCTAAAAGTGACACCATTATAAAAACTGCACCCCTCAAGGTGCTCAAAACCACATTCAAGAACTTTATTAACCCTTCAGGTGCGTCACGAGAACTAAAGCAATGTGGAAGGAAAAAATTTAACTTACTTCACAAAAAATTTACTTTAGACCCAAACTTTTTTTATTTTCATAAGGGGATCAGGAAAAAATGAACCACAAAATGTGTTGTGCAATTTCTACAGAGTATGCCGATACCCCATATGTGGGGGGAAAGCCACTGTTTTGGCACATGGCAGGGTTCATAAGGGAGGGAGCACCATTTGACTTTTTTTATGCAAAATTTGCTGGAATCGATGGAAGGCACCATGTCGCATTTGGAGACCCCCTGATGTGCCTAAACAGTGGAAACACCCCTAATCCTAATCCCAACCCTAACCCTAACAACAACCCTAACCACAGTACAACCCTAACCACAACTCTAACCTCAACACAACCCTAAGGCTAGTTTCACACTTGCTTTTTTTTGCAGCGCGTTTTTCCCGCAAAAAAACGCATTGAAAAAACGCATACAAAAGCATACAACTGCTGCGTTTTTTTCAAGCATTTTTATGAGCATGCATGAAAAAAACGCAGCGTTTTTATGCGTTTGTATGCGTTTTTAGTGCGTTTTTACCGCGTTTGCGTTTTTTTCCAACATTAGGTGGCCCCTCACACTAACCCAAACCATGACTTTACTAACCCTAACCCTAACCCTAACCCTAACCCTGACCCTAACCCTAACCCTAACCCTGACCCTAACCCTTAACCAAACCATACTTAACCCTAACCCAAACCCTAAACCCTAACTAACCCTAACCCTAACCCTAACCCTAACCCTGACCCTAACCCTAACCCTGACCCTAACCCTTAACCAAACCATACTTAACCCTAACCCAAACCCTAAACCCTAACTAACCCTAACCCTAACCCTAACCCTGACCCTAACCCTAACCCTAACCCTAACCCTGACCCTAACCCTAACCCTAACCCTAACACTGACCCTAACCCTTAACCAAACCATACTTAACCCTAACTAACCTTAACCCTAACCCTAACCCTAACCCTGACCCTAACCCTTAACCAAACCATACTTAACCCTAACCCTGACCCTAACCCTAACCCTAACCCTGACCCTAACCCTTAACCAAACCATACTTAACCCTAACTAACCTTAACCCTAACCCTAACCCTAACCCTAACCCTGACCCTAACCCTTAACCAAACCATACTTAACCCTAACCCTGACCCTAACCCTAACCCTAACCCTGACCCTAACCCTTAACCAAACCATACTTAACCCTAACCCTGACCCTAACCCTAACCCTGACCCTGACCCTTAACCAAACCATACTTAACCCTAACCCTGACCCTAACCCCAACCCTAACCCTGACCCTGACCCTAACCCTAACCCTAAACCCCCTTAACTAACCCTAACTCTAACCCAAACCCCTAAATTCCATGGTTAACAAAAAAAAACGCATGTGCAAAAAAACGCATACATGAGCATGCCAGTGCGCATGTATGCGCATCCATAGGCTATAATGGCCATTTTTAGAGCAAAACGTGCGCATATGTGCGCATGCGCTTTTTTGCAGGGCCAAAAAATGCAACATGCTGCGTCTGGAAAATACAAACGCACACCCCAAAAAAACGCAGCGCATGAAAATCGCATACATGCGCTTACCAGCGCGCAGGTATGCGCACCCATGTTAAATATAGGGGAAAAAACGCATGAGCACGTATGCGTTTTTTTCCAGCGCTAAAAAACGCAAATGTGAAACCAGCCTTACCCCAACACAAAATTACAATTTTTTAATTTTATTCTTTTTATCGAATTAAGGTGGTGACAAAGGGGGTTTGATTTACTATTTTTTTTAATTTTATTTTGATCACTGACATGTGATAGGGCCTATCACAGTGACCAAAATGAACCAATTGGAAAACTATCCTATTGTTGCCGGGTAGCTGCCGGCAGATCTTCTTCAAGGAAGATGACGCAGAGGGCCTGGGGAAGGAGCAGGAGGTATCAGGGAGGCTCGGGGAACCCCATTCTTTCTCATCTGATGTGCTAGATCACATCAGGAGAGAGAAATGAATTGAAAATCTGACTTTGATTTTTGTGATTGCCATGACAGGGGACGGTAAAAACCGACCCAAATCCATATCAGATGCTGGGGGGTGCTATGCACTTATTTCTCAGCCCCTTAACTGTTGCCGTTAAAAGACATATCGGAAGTCTTTATGGGGTTACATTAAGGTCTTTATTATTAAAGGAAATCCAAAGATACAGAGCTCTGTGTGATACTGCTGGAAATAGCAGAGCGCTGCACTTGACTTTCTTTGGGGGTTCCTAGCAGATGGACCCCCCAGCAATAAGTAAGTTACCTCATCTTACCTTAATACGGTACTTTTGGAATAAGTCTTTAATAGTCTAGTAACCTGTTTAAGCTGGAACTGGTGTCACAGGTCCTGATGCGTTAGGCCGGTTTCACACATTTGCGCTAAGCCCCGCCCCCTTCCGGCTCCCTGCCCGCCCCATCCGGTCATCGCCGCCTACTAGCGCACATGGGCGCTTGCGATCTGCGCACCCTATCTTTAGCATAGGGTGCGCAGATCGTGCGCTGGCTGTGCGCTAGCAGGATTTTGCCGTGCGCTGCGCACTTTTGAAGGTGCGCCCGTGTGCGCCGAACGCAGCATGTTGCATTTCGGCACACACGGCGCACCTTCAAAAGTGTGCAGCGCACGGCAAAATCCTGCTAGCGCACGGCCAGCGCATGATCTGCGCACCCTATGCTAAAGATAGGGTGCGCAGATCGCAAGTGCCCATGTGCGCTAGTAGGCGGCGATGACGGGATGGGGCGGGCAGGGAGCCGACAGGGGCGGGGCTTAGCGGCAGCCGTGCGCAGGCTGTCGCAGCGCTATAAAGCGCAAATGTGAAACCGGCCTTAGCAATTTTTGAGCTTTTGACATTGAATATGCAGGAAAAATACATATGTATATTTTTATGTATGAATTTGATATTGATGTGTAAATTTTAGTCAAATGCACTCAGTCTCATCCACAAATGACTTTTTATTTGACAGGATGTGATCACACTAATATTATCTATTTGTTTAATCCATACAGATTTGATTAGCATAGCCATTCATACCTGAGGTGAGTACAGTTTTCGGCCTTCATCCATGGAAGTGACTGTGGATTTGTGTTTGATCAGTGATTAGCTTCATGGCTTTTGTGTAAAGCTCTGTCCCAAGGAACCTGATTACATGGAGCTCAGGATGGCTTAGAGCCTGAAAAGAAAGAGAGGTGGTGAGGGTTAGAGAAAGAAGGCAAGTTGGTGTAGATGCGTTATGTGTCACACAGCTTAAGCATTGGAAGCTTCTGCTAACCTCTTTCATTTCAAACAATCTGAAACAGTACATGAATGATCATGTTGTGTGTTGTCTTCAGATACCTGCATTTAAAAATACCCAGACATTAGTATTAGCGTAATGGAAGATAAGATATTTCATATCTTTACCATAGGTGGGGTCTGAATTCTGGGACCCCCATATAGGAGGGGTCTGAATTCTGGGACCACCATAGATTATGGGTTTTAAAGGTCCACAGTTTTGATTTAGTACTTTATCTCATTTAGGGTAGGTGCCTATGATCATATTTTTGGTCCGAGTGTGATTTGGCAAAACATTGGATCACACTTGAACCAGTGTTATTTTATGGGGCTGTGCGCATGTCTGACTTTTTCCTGGGGCAGAGCCGGTTCAATGGAAAAAAATCACAGCATACCCGAGTTTGATCCAATATCTGGATTGCACACAGCTATGCAAGTCAATGAATCCATGGAGAACATCTGACTGCACTTGGATGACATCTGACTGCAGTCCGATTTCCACAGACTGACAGAATGGAGAAAGTGAAAACATTTTTATCTCCATCTTCTTCTCATCCAAAAGAATCAGCTTACACTATGATAACACTCTGATCAAACTCTGATCAGAATTTGATCACAGTGTGGTTTTCATATTCGATCCTAACGTAACTGTTTTTTTTTTCTTCTTTGCAGTGCCCTGGACAACGAATTTGCAGAAAACTACAATACAGCCCCTTTCATTTGACTGGTCACACTCTGCAGGGAAAAAATGTAAGGCAGTACTCCATACTAAATGCATCATCACAATGGTACTATCAGGAATGGTAGAATCTACGAAGGACTACAATTAATGAGTTAAATATAACAGGAGAGGTGATAACTTACAATTTGTTGGGGTACAAGCACTGGAGATCCTGAAAACAGGGCTCTGAAATGCCCCATCGTGCCAAAAGCTGGGCACTGTACTTGGCCACCTCTGATAGTCTCATAGTAAGGCCAGGATCACACCACCGTGTGTGACGCGAGAAACTGGCACGAGTCTCTCGCATCAACACCCAGCACTGCCGCCGGCACTCAGGACTGGAGCTGCGGCTGCATGTATTTCTATGCAGCCGCAGCTCCGGTCCTGAGTGCCGGGTGTTGATGCGAGACACTTGTGTGGTTTCTCGTATCACACACGGTAGTGTGATCCCAGCCTTAATGGGGAAATGGCACACATATGCAACCTCTCAACTCATATTAATGGGGCATTCTTGAGCCCTATTTTTTTGGTTCATTGAGACTCCAGTTGTGGAACTCCAATGATCCACAAATTATCACCTATCCTGTGGATAGGTGCTCACTTTTTAAGTTGGAAATACATCTTTAATGATCCCAATCTTCTTGCACTTAACAGCATAAAAACTCACACATGACACTATAATGTGTTTGTTTCTATACTCGGTTCTCTGGGAAATCAAATATGCAAATTGTCAGAGATATTGACTTTTAGGATTGCTACTTTGAATAGGTGATACTTGGTGGTACACAGAAACCCCGATGTAAGTGATCAGCATAGAGCTCAGGATAAATGTGAGCCGCGCTTTACTGCTATCTTTGGAAGGCAGACAGAAAAAATCAACAGCAGGTGAAGAATTGGTTTTAGTTTTTTCACCATTCCTCATGCAGACGACTTTCTTCTTCGGGTCGGTGTAATTACAGTGATACCAGATTTATATCGAGTTCTTACAGTGGGGAAGAAAAGTATTTAGTCAGCCATAGAGTTGAGCGAAACGGGTCGAAAAAATTCAAAAGTCGCCGACTTTCGCCAAAGTCGGGTTTCATGAAACGAAACCCGACCTCAGCGTGAGGTCGGCCACGAGGTCGGCGACTTTAGCGCCAAAGTCGCATTTCAAAACATGCTTCAGCGCCCTTTTTCAGCCAATGAGGAAGAACGGACACTGTGGGCAACGTGATGACATAGGCAGCGGTCCCCACCATCTTTGAGAAGGGCATGCAAGTGATTGGCTTGCTTTGGGGGGCGTCACAGGGGGTATAAAAGGGCGTGCACGCCGACCGCCATCTTACTTCTGCTGATCTCAGTATAGGTAGAGATGCTGCTGCTGCAGACTCTGTAGGGAGAGCGTTCGGCAGGGAAGAAGAAAAAAAAATCAGCTGCTGCTGCTAGCGATTTTGCCTGTACAACACACCAGTCACTGTGCAGTGCAAGGGGAGGCTATATTTTGGTGGATCAGCTCTTTTATGGTTGTTAGGCTGCCTTATAAGGCTACCTGATAGCTGCATTGCTGGTTTCACACTGCTTTGCAAACTGCTTTTTTAAAAGCAATCCTTTTTTTTTTTTGTCCTGGTGAGATACTGAGCGTGCATTTTTTCACACCGTACAGCGGTGTACGCTGCTCTCTCCGTACCGTGTAACGGCTGTTATCATGGCCACAGTGAAGCTAAGGGTGTGACTCTGTAAGGATAAGTCGAGGAGTTGTTCCATTCTTACAGACCTCCTCCTTATAGTTTTGTCTGTTTTTCAAACAGTCTAGTCTATTTGCTGTTTGATTACATTCAAAACTATAGAGCGACAGCGTGTGTCAGTCCGTATACTAATGAAACACGGAGCTTGACAATTTAACATACACCGGACAGCGGTGTACGTGCATGCTGCTCTCTCAGTACCGTGTAACGGCTGTTATCACGGCCACAGTGAAGCTAAGGGTGTGACTCTGTAAGGATAAGTCGAGGAGTTGTTCTGTTCTTACAGACCTCCACCTTATAGTTTTGTCTGTTTTTCAAACAGTCTAGACTATTTGCTGTTTGATTAGATTCAAAACTATAGAGAGACAGCGTGTGTCAGTCCGTATACTAAAAAAACACAGAGCTTGACAATTTAACATACACCAGACAGCGGTGTACGTGCACGCTGCTCTCTCAGTACCGTGTAACGGCTGTTATCACGGCCACAGTGAAGCTAAGGGTGTGACTCTGTAAGTATAAGTCAAGGAGTTGTTCCGTTCTTACAGACCTCAACCTTATAGTTTTGTCTGTTTTTCAAACAGTCTAGTCTATTTGCTGTTTGATTACATTTAAAACTATAGAGAGACAGCTTGTGTCAGTCCGTATACTAAAAAAACACAGAGCTTGACAATTTAACATACACCAGACAGTGGTGTATGTGCACGCTGCTCTCTCAGTACCGTGTAACATCTGTTATCACGGCCACAGTGAAGCTAAGGGTGTGACTCTGTAAGGATAAGTCGAGGAGTTGTTCCGTTCTTACAGACCTACACTCTAGGGAGATTCCACTCCTGCTCTGTCCTATATAACATTTTTCACACCTGCCAAATTCATCCTGTCATACAGCGGTGTGATATACACTGGGCCTGACACAATACATCAGTGTCCAGAAGTGTGCAAGGACATTCCATTTCTCCCGTCCTATATAACATTTTTCACACCTGCCAAATTCATCCTGTCATACAGCGGTGTGATATACACTGGGCCTGACACAATACATCAGTGTCCAGAAGTGTGTAAGGACATTCCATTTCTCCCGTCTTATGTAACATTTTTCACACCTGCCAAATTCAGCCTGTCATACAGCGGTGTGATATACACTGGCCTGACACAATACATCAGTGTCCAGAAGTGTGTAAGGACAATCCATTTCTGCCATCCTATGTCACATTTTTCACACCAGCCAAATTCAGCCTGTCATACAGCGGTGTGATATACACTGGCCTGACACAATACATCAGTGTCCAGAAGTGTGTAAGGACAATCCATTTCTGCCGTCCTATGTCACATTTTTCACACCAGCCTAATTCAGTCTGTCATACAGCGGTGTGATATACATTGGGCCTCACACAATACATCAGTGTCCAGAAGTGTGTAAGGACAATCCATTTCTCCCGTCATATATCACAATTTACACACCAGTCAAATTCAGCCTGTCATACAGCGGTGTGATATACATTGGCCTGACACAATACATCAGTGTCCAGAAGTGTGTAAGGACATTCCATTTCTCCCGTCATATATCACATTTTACACACCAGTCAAATTCAGCCTGTCATACAGCGGTGTGATATACACTGGCCTGACACAATACATCAGTGTCCAGAAGTGTGTAAGGGCATTCCATTTCTCCCGTCATATATCACATTTTACACACCAGCCAAATTCAGCCTGTCATACAGCGGTGTGATATACACTGGCCTGACACAATACATCAGTGTCCAGAAGTGTGTAAGGACATTCCATTTCTCCCGTCATATATCACATTTTACACACCAGCCAAATTCAGCCTGTCATACAGCGGTGTGATATACACTGGCCTGACACAATACATCAGTGTCCAGAAGTATGAAAGGACATTCCATTTCTCCCATCATATATCACATTTTACACAACAGCCAAATTCAGCCTGTCATACAGCGGTGTGATATACATTGGGCCTCACACAATACATCAATGTCCAGAAGTGTGTAAGGACAATCCATTTCTGCCGTCCTATGTCACATTTTTCACACCAGCCTAATTCAGTCTGTAATACAGCGGTGTGATATACATTGGGCCTCACATAATACATCAGTGTCCAGAAGTGTGTAAGGACATTCCATTTCTCCCGTCATATATCACATTTTACACACCAGCCAAATTCAGCCTGTCATACAGTGGTGTGATATACACTGGCCTGACACAATACATCAGTGTCCAGAAGTGGTAGGAGAATTAAATTCTCCCCTGTCCTATATACACCTTGTATCTTGTTTTACAGTTCCATATCATTGGTGGAATTGTGGGTAAATTTTTCAAAAAAATGAGGAAGTGTGGTGTAAGAGGCCGTGTTAGTGGGCGGGGGTTGCCAGCTGTTAATGTTGGTGTTGGATCTGCTGGTAGTGGCAAAAGCAAAATAACACCTAATGCAGGAGGTGTTAAGCCTGCGTCATCATCTGGCTCCACAAGGCCTCAAAAGCTCCCTTTTCTGGGAGTAGGTAAACCGCTTTTAAAGCCGGAGCTTCAGGAACAAGTTTTGGCCTACGTTGCTGACTCGGCCTCCAGCTCTATCGCCTCCTCTTCTGAACTTGTAAAAAATAAAAGCACTGAGTCGTCTTTGGAGGCTCATGGTCATGAACCACACCTTTCTTTGTGTCCTTCACCCCAACCAAAATTGAAGGATGCGGCAGGCCACACAACAGATTACTCCATGGAGCTGTTTTCACATACCATGCCTGGGTTATCAAGTGAAATGGTGAATTACCCAGGCCAAGATGAATCTGACATGGAGTGCACTGATGCACAGCCACTGATAGATGATTCTGCTGGTACATTCACTCAGAGCATGACATTGTCCTCGCTGTGTACTGAGCCAGATTCTGACCCTGATGAAACTCAGGTGCCCCTTCCCGCATACTATACCACCGTACACGGTGACACAGATGAAGGTGCACATGACATTGAAGAGGAGGTGATGGATGACCCAGTTGTTGACCCAGATTGGCATCCATTGGGGGAAGAGGGTGCCGCTGCCAATAGCTCCGAAGAGGAGGAGGAGCATCCACAGCAGGCATCGACATCGCAACAGCTGTTATCTGGCAGGCACGGAGCAGACCAAAAACAGGTTACAAAAAGCCAAAAAGTTGCTGGACTGCTTGGCCAGTGTGACGACTCCTGGAGTGGACCCTCTGGGTCGTGACACCAGCCCTCCCAGGGCGAGCTGACCTAGTGAAGACCACCCCCTATACAGGGAGTGTCAGGGGCAAGCCCCAGGGGGTGAGGCACCACGACTGCTGGCACCAGGCGGCCGGCTCACAGGAGACACGAGTGGGTGAATGTGTCTGCAGGAACGTGTAAAGCGTGTACATGGGAACACGTGGTATACAGAGACTTCATTCATCCGGGTGTGAATGAAGCAGGATGTGTGCAAGGAGCACGTCAGAGCACTGAGTCAGGCAGCAGGTGTGCCAGGAGGTGTAACAGAGTACAGGAGCAGGGTGTGTGCCAGAGGGCACAACTGAGCATAAGACAGAGCGCAGGATTGGTACGTGTGCCAGGAGGCACAACAGAGTAAGAGACTGAGTACAGGATCAGAGCATGTGCCAGGAGGCACAACTGAGTATGAGACAAAGCACAGGGTCCGAGTGTGTGCCAGGAGGCACAACCGAGTACGAGACAGAGCACAGAATCAGAGTGTGTGCCAGGAGGCACAACTGAGTATTTCTGCTCAGTGGAGGAAAATACTTTAGAAAAGAAGCCACAGGTGACAAAACGTCCAGAAGAGGATTTCTGGAGAAGGACTGCGCCAGCCCCAGTAGAGGATGCGTCCACCTCGAGAGTGAAAGGTCTACTAACCTCAGGTCGGTGAAGCGCCGGAGCAGCGGCGAAGGCTTGTTTCAACGACTGGAAGGCCTTTTCAGCCTCAGAGGGCCAAGCCTTTGGGTTAGCTCCCTTGCAGATAAGGGACGAGATGGGGCGAACCAATGAGGAGAAATGAGGAACGAACTGTCGGTAGTAGTTCGCAAAACCAAGGAAGCGTTGGATTGCCTTCACCCCATGGGGCTGTGGCCAATCGAGGACGGCGGACACCTTTGCCGGATCCATGCGTAGACCTGATTCTGAGATAATGTACCCCAAGAATGGCAGGGACGTTTGCTCGAAGGCACATTTCTCGAGCTTGGCATAAAGGCGGTTCTCCCTCAGGCGCTGAAGGACTTGACGCACGTTCTTTCTGTGGGCGGAGAGGTCTGGAGAAAAAACGAGGATGTCATCCAGATAGACTACCACGCAGGAGTACAGCATATCCCGGAAGACGTCATTCACGAACTCCTGGAACACCGCTGGGGCATTGCAGAGGCCAAAGGGCATGACCAAGTACTCGTAGTGACCGTCTCTGGTGTTAAAGGCAGTCTTCCACTCATCCCCGGAACGAATGGGGATCAAGTTGTAGGCCCCACGAAGATCCAGTTTGGTGAAAATTCGAGCTCCTCTAAGTCGGTCAAAGAGCTCCGGGATCAATGGCAATGGGTACTTGTTCTTGACCGTGATATCGTTCAGGCCTCGGTAGTCTATGCAAGGACGGAGGGAGCCGTCCTTCTTTTTTACAAAGAAAAATCCCGCTCCCGCGGGCGAGGAGGACTTACGGATAAAACCTCTCGCAAGGTTCTCCTGGATATAGTCAGACATAGCTTGGGTCTCGGCAGGGGATAGTGGGTATATCCTACCCCTGGGTGGCGTAGAACCAGGAATGAGGTCAATCGGACAGTCATATGGCCGATGGAGGGGCAGAGTCTCGGCCTCCTTCTTGTCGAAGACATCTGCAAAGGACCAGTAAGCCGACGGCAGACCTGTAGGTGCCGGGGATGGACCAGCAGAGTTCATCGGACGGACGGGCAACAGGCACTTCTACTGACAGAATGGTCCCCACCGGAGTACCTCGCCCGACTGCCAGTCCAGGGTTGGCTCATGAGTCCGTAGCCAAGGGAGGCCTAGAAGAAGCGTGTGAGACATGGTAGACAAGACGAGGAAGGAGATCTTCTCCAGGTGCAGGGCTCCGATCTGCAGCTCGATCTCTTCGGTGGCCTGGGTAACGGTCTCCTGCACGGACGTACCATTGACCTAAACAATCGACCGAGGAGTCTCCAGGGATCTGACAGGAATCCGGTATTTTTTAACCGCCTCGAGTGTGATAAAATTCCCCTCTGCGCCAGAATCCAGAAAAGCCTCCTCAGAATAACGCTTGGCACCGAGATTCAATAATACGGACACGAGCAGGGGGGGAGAGGAATCTCGTACACCTAGGGAGGCCTCTCCTATCAACCCTAGACGGAGAAGTTTCCCGGCTTCATGGAGCAGGAACGGAAGAGGTGAGAGGAGCTCCTCTCTCTGGCTAATTCACGGGCACGTTCCTGAAACCGCAGGTCAATGCGTGTCGCCAGAGAGATCAGATCCTCTAAAGAGGTGGGAGTATCCCGACCTGCCAGTACGTCTTTGATCCGACCGGACAGGCCAAGCCAAAAGATCCCTATGAGAGCCTCGTTGTTCCAACCGAGTTCGGAGGCCAAGGTACGAAAACGGACGGTATACTGTCCCACCGGTAGCGTACCCTGATGGAGGTTAAAGAGGGACTCGGTGATAGAGGCCAGCCGACCCGGCTCGTCGAACACCTTGCGGAAGGTGTCCAAAAAGGTGGAAAGCTGAGAGACGAGTGGGTCATTGCGCTCCCAGAGGGGGTTCACCCATGCTAATGCCTCCCCCTCTAAGTGTGAAACAATAAAGGCAATTTGGGCGCGCTCAGTGGGATAGTGCTGCAGCAAAAGCTCAAAATGTAACCGGCATTGGTTCAGAAATCCTCGACAAAACTTAGGGTCCCCGCTATATCGGGGTGGCTTGCCGAGGCACGGCATCGGGTGCGGGACCGAGGACTGGGCAGAAACGGATTGTATGGCCGACAAACGGGACTCCGTGGATTTCAAAAAGGCCATAATCCTGGTCTGACTCTCCCGTAGGAACACCAGTTCTTTTTGGATGGAGGTGGTGGTACCAGCGGGGTCCATGGCCTGATTATACTGTGACGACTCCTGGAGTGGACCCTCTGGGTCGTGACACCAACCCTCCCAGGGCGAGCTGACCTAGTGAAGACCACCCACTATACAGGGAGTGTCAGGGGCAAGCCCCAGGGGGTGAGGCACCACGACTGCTGGCACCAGGCGGCCGGCTCACAGGAGACATGAGTGGGTGAATGTGTCTGCAGGAACGTGTAAAGCGTGGACACAGGAACACGTGGTATACAGAGACTTCGTTCGTCCGGGTGTGAGTGAAGCAGGATGCGTGCAAGGAGCACGTCAGAACACTGAGTCAGGCAGCAGGTGTGCCAGGAGGTGTAACAGAGTACAGGAGCAGGGTGTGTGCCAGAGGGCACAACTGAGCATAAGACAGAGCACAGGATTGGTACGTGTGCCAGGAGGCACAACAGAGTAAGAGACTGAGTACAGGATCAGAGCATGTGCCTGGAGGCACAACTGAGTATGAGACAAAGCACAGGGTCCGAGTGTGTGCTAGGAGGCACAACCGAGTACGAGACAGAGCACAGAATCAGAGTGTGTGCCAGGAGGCACAACTGAGTATAAGACAGAGCACGGAATCAGAGTGTGTGCCAGGAGGCACAACAGAGTGCAAGGCAGGGGACCTGAATACAGCGCACATCCAGGCAGGGACACGGCAGACCAAGCCAGGAAGCACAACAATAATCAGGCACCTCCCCTAGGGGGAGGTCGTCTGATATAGCACATGACTACTACTGGTTCCGGGTCAGGACCTAGCCAGAAAGCACATGACCACGACAGGTTCCGGGTCAGGTCCTCCATTACCATAGAGAGGACCGAGCCCTATACAGCACTGACAGGAGCGCGCAAGTGCAAACGTGACATGTAGGAGGAGACCTGGGGAGGAGAGCTGCGCGTGCGCACCCGACGGGACCCCCGGAGTGACCGCGGCTCCGGAAGAGATGACGTCGGGACCGAGGTCAGGCCCCCAGGTGAGCACGGCGTGACAGCCAAATGGTCAAAATAGCACAGCGTGCAAGGACGCAAAATGTCTTCCATAGTAGGAAGAGTGCAGTGTGGCACTTTTTTGAACAAAATCCTAATGATCAGGCCAAGGTTATCTCTAAGAAGTGCGCAAAGACCTTTAGCCGAGGGAAAAATCTGAAAAATTTGAATACCAGTTGCATGCTTAGACATTTAACCACTATGCACTTGCAAGGGTGGACGGAACACCAAGCCTCAAGTACCACATGTGCAAATGCTCCCAAAGAAGGTAGTCAGCAACGCTACATTGTTTCCCCCACTGTAAGCCCACCGGTTAGCACAGCAGCAAATGCTGAGGTGTCGTTGCAAGGCCAAAGCTGTCAGGGAATCACAATGTTATATCAACGAAAGACTGAATCTAGGCCATCAGAAAGAACACCAACTCCATCACCATCATCAACCCTCTCTCAGTCCGCCCTGTCCACCGCTAGTTCCACCATAGGCATCTCTCAAGTCCATCTCACCCTGCCAGAGACCATGAGTAGGACAAGAAAGTACTCATCCTCTCATCCGCGTACACTGGGTTTGAACGCCCACATTGCCAAACTAATCTCGTTAGAGATGATGCCCTATCGGATGGTGGAAAGCATAGCTTTCCTCGAACTCATGGCCTACGCAGTACCACGCTATGAACTACCCAGTCACCACTTCTTTTCTCGCAAAGCCATCCCAGCCCTCCACCTTCATGTAAAGGATCGCATTGTCCATGCACTCAAGCAATCAGTGAGTGGAAAGGTGCACCTCACAACTGATGCATGGTCCAGAAGGCATGGCCAGGGCCGTTACGTGTCCATCACTGCGCACTGGGTTAATGTGGTGGATGCAGGGTCCACAGGGGACAGTGATGGTGGGACTGTGCTGCCTAGCCCACGGTATAGGAAACAGTTGGCTGTAGGCGTTCGACCCTCCTCCTCCTACTCCTCTAGAAGCGAAAGCTCGTCCCCAGAGCAGAGTCGCAGCAGCACTCCATCCGCAGCTGCCAGTGTTGCACACGAGGTGTCCCCCTATCGATCAGCTAGTGGAAAGCGTCAGCAGGCTGTGTTGAAGATGATGTGTTTGGGCAACAGACACACCGCGGTGGTACTGGCCGACTACTTTCAGCAACAAACTGAGTCATGGCTGGGCAGTCTACATCTTGAGGCAGGCAAGGTAGTCAGCGATAACGGCCGTAATTTTGTGGCTGTCAGGAAAATGGCTTGCTTTGGTCCTCCTCTTCCTGGGACTTGAACAATTTCACCTTTTGCATCAGCTGAATGTCCAACATATGCCACTTTCTAAAACTCCCTAACTGTGCTGCCTCCCTCGCCCCATGGCCGGGGTCACCACCTAGCACACGAAACCGTGCGAGTGCCGTTGCCCTGGACTGGTGGGTAGGCCGACTCTTGGGCGCGGGCACTGGCACAGGGCCTCTCATAGTGCAATCAAGTGTCTCTGACGGTGGTGGTGCACACCCGTCGTCAGACACACCGCCGTACTATGAGGGGCCCAGTGCCAGTACCGACGCCCACGAGTGGGCCCCCCTTGCTTGGGCAGGGCCCCAGCATTTGCAATCTTTACCTCTCCCTGCTCCTCCGCTGTGTAGTCTGGGCCGTCAAATCCATACTGGGCCTGACACCATCTGAGCCTGCCTCCTGATCTATAGACATATATTTTGAATGTGTACACTATGCTATCCATACATGTTATCCAGTGATACGTGAACCCTTTCTCACCTTTCTGCAATCACGTGTAATCCATACTGGGCCTGACACTGTCTGAGCCTGCCTCCTGATCTATAGACATATATTTTGAATGTGTTCACTATGCTATCCACACATGTTATCCAGTGATACGGTACCCTTTCTCACCTTTGTGCAATCACGTGTAATCCATACTGGGCCTGACACCGTCTGAGCCTGCCTCCTGATCTATAGACATATATTTTGAATGTGTGTACACTATGCTATCCATACATGTTATCCGGTGATACGGTACCCTTTCTCACCTTTGTGCAATCACGTGTAATCCATACTGGGCCTGACACCGTCTGAGCCTGCCTCCTGATCTATAGACATATATTTTGAATGTGTACACTATGCTATCCACACATGTTATCCGGTGATAAGGTACCCTTTCTCACCTTTGTGCAATCACGTGTAATCCATACTGAGCCTGACACCGTCTGAGCCTGCCTCCTGATCTATAGACATATATTTTGAATGTGTGTACACTATGCTATCCATACATGTTATCCGGTGATACGGTACCCTTTCTCACTTTTGTGCAATCACGTGTAATCCATACTGGGCCTGACACCGTCTGAGCCTGCCTCCTGATCTATAGACATATATTTTGAATGTGTACACTATGCTATCCATACATGTTATCCGGTGATAAGGTACCCTTTCTCACCTTTGTGCAATCACGTGTAATCCATACTGGGCCTGACACCGTCTGAGCCTGCCTCCTGATCTATAGACATATATTTTGAATGTGTACACTATGCTATCCATACATGTTATCCGGTGATACGGTACCCTTTCTCACCTTTGTGCAATCACGTTTAATCCATACTGGGCCTGACACCGTCTGAGCCTGCCTCCTGATCTATAGACATATATTTTGAATGTGTACGCTATGCTATCCATACATGTTATCCGGTGATACGGTACCCTTTCTCACCTTTGTGCAATCACGTGTAATCCATACTGGGCCTGACACCGTCTGAGCCTGCCTCCTGATCTATAGACATATATTTTGAATGTGTACGCTATGCTATCCATACATGTTATCCGGTGATACGGTACCCTTTCTCACCTTTGTGCAATCACGTGTAATCCATACTGGGCCTGACACCGTCTGAGCCTGCCTCCTGATCTATAGACATATATTTTGAATGTGTACGCTATGCTATCCATACATGTTATCCGGTGATACGGTACCCTTTCTCACCTTTGTGCAATCACGTGTAATCCATACTGGGCCTGACACCGTCTGAGCCTGCCTCCTGATCTATAGACATATATTTTGAATGTGTACACTATGCTATCCATACATGTTATCCGGTGATACGGTACCCTTTCTCACCTTTGTGCAATCACGTTTAATCCATACTGGGCCTGACACCGTCTGAGCCTGCCTCCTGATCTATAGACATATATTTTGAAAGTGTACACTATGCTATCCATACATGTTATCCGGTGATACGGTACCCTTTCTCACCTTTGTGCAATCACGTTTAATCCATACTGGGCCTGACACCGTCTGAGCCTGCCTCCTGATCTAAAGACATATATTTTGAATGTGTGCACTATGCTATCCATACATGTTATCCGGGGATACGGTACCCTTTCTCACCTTTGTGCAATCACGTGTAATCCATACTGGGCCTGACACCGTCTGAGCCTGCCTCCTGATCTATAGACATATATTTTGAATGTGTACACTATGCTATCCATACATGTTATCCGGTGATACGGTACCCTTTCTCACCTTTGTGCAATCACGTGTAATCCATACTGGGCCTGAGAACGGCTGGCGAGCTGTTAAGCAAGCTACAGCACCTGTGGTTTGCATAAGTAAGTTTTTCATTTTTTCAGGAATGACGGTTAGGCCTAATTCCGGAACTGCGGTTGACCTGCACTTACTGGGAAATCGTCTTTCGCGGGTAATAATTGTAATCCCAGATCCCCATCACTAACGGTGTTCAGCGGGTTATCTGCACCTGTAAGCGACAAATGCTGGCCCTTTCAGTGTAGCGCACATGCAGCCACGGACATGTAAGGGCATGACACACCAGTTATTGGCCAATCTCACGTGCCAGAGCCTAACGTGTCCCTCTAGTAAGCCGGACTCGGACCGCGGGGCATGACGGAGTCTCGTTCGTTAACGGAATTAAGCTTACAATGTGTGCATCTTTTTTGTTGCTGGATGGTTGAGGTTGCCCGTGTTGAGTCAAATTACGCCGTAGGCTCCACTCCTGGTGGTGCCCTTCTGGACATTCCTTTAAGGTTCAGCTTTGCAACCATACTGCCCACGTAAAACAAACACTTTGCCTTCATGAACGCTGTTTGGAGGGTCGTGACTCGTGCGAATAACGCCGCCCAATCAGTTGACCTGCTAGAGAGATTCTTCGTTGCTCCCAAGCATGACATCACACTCCCTAGGAGGGAGGTAATGCCACTGTGGCGACCGTACTCCTGGGGGTGACACAAGTGCACTGATGCCCAGCACTGCTCGATGAATCTGCTGGTACATTGACCCAGACCACTACATTCCTATCGCACTCTACACGGCCTGAATCTGACCCTGATGAAACTCAGGTTACCCTTCCCATATACTGTTCCATCTTACACGGTGACAAAGAGGAAGCTGCAGATAAAAGTGCAGGTTCGGCCCACCCACTGTCAGACACACCACCGTACTATCAAGGGCCCTGTGCCAGTGCCGTCGCCAACGAGTGGGCCCCCCCTGCTTGCTCAGGATCACAGCATTTGCAAGGTTGAAATACTGTGCAGTGAGATGGAAGATGGGGACGACGAGGAGTCCAGACTAGTACAGGGATTCCCTAGCGAGGAGACTTATTTCATTGTTTTCAATGTTGGGACAGCAATTTTTGGGGAACACTATACTCTGGAGAATGATAGATGGGGCCCACCGTACACTGGAACATTCCAAAGGTGGACATCAGACACTGGAGCAGCATTTACAGGGCCCATTATACACTAGAGCATTAGAAATGGGGCCCATTATGTATGGAGCATTATTTGGGCCCATAAGACAGTGGAGCTTCATCCATGGGGACCAACATATACTGTAGCATTATGTGGAGCTCATCATATACTGTTTCAAACATTATATGGGACCAATGATTCTGTATGGAGAAATAGATGGGCCTCGTCATGAGATGTAAAAAGTGAAGTATTTTTCTTTGTAGTATACCACTATTTCTCTGCCGTATTGGGAGCAGCATGAGTTGTGGTATGTGTTAAAGGGGCGCTCTTTCGCCCAGGGCACATGAAAACCTGGAGCCAGCCCTAACCTCCCACAACTTTAGCCAAATAACCCCCATTTTTAAGTGCGTAACTAGTATTATGAAGTAAATAAAGGGTGACAAGCTTCAGTAATAAGAATGTATGCTTTTGGCATTCAAATGGGCACTCTAAGTGTGTTTCCTGTCCTCCTCTCACTGCCGACTTTTCTTCCCCATTGACTTACATTGGGTTTCGTGTTTCAGTCGGACCCCCAACTTTTCCCTATAGTCGGCCGATTTCGTTCGACCCGACTTTTGCGAAAGTCGGGTTTCGCGAAACCCAACTCAACCCGAAAAAAGGCTAAGTCGCTCATCTGTAGTCAGCCACCAATTATGCAAGTTCTCCCACTTAAAAAGATGAGAGAGACCTGTAATTGACATCATAGGTAGACCACAACTATGAGAGTCAAAATGAGAAAACAAATCCAGAAAATCACCTTGTCTGATTTAGTAAGGTTTATTTTGCAAATTATGGTGGAAAATAAGTATTTGGTCATTAACAAAAGTTCATCTCATATATATCCTTTGTTGGCAATGACAGAGGTCAAACATTTTCTGTAAATCTTCACAAGGTTAGCACACACTGTTGGTGGTATGTTGGCTGTGAGACAGTGACTGGGATTTGTAGTTCTACGAGCCTTGCTTAGCGTATAAGGAGCTGGGCTTCTAGGGTTAGTCGAAGACAGGGCCGGACTGGGACAAAAAAGCAGCCCTGCCACACAAACCCCACCAGCCCACAAACTATAACACTCATCAGCCCCGATCAGTGAATTTTTGCTATACTTTGTAGTCCCCTCATCACACTCTTAAAGGAGTTATTTGAAGAGCCACATGTGAATGGAGTCACAGTGCGTATGATTGACCACAGCTCCATTTACATAGTGCTCTTCAAAGCTATGTTTTCTAGGATCATGGGGGTCCCAGCGGTCAGATCCACAACAAACAGAAAGTCATCCCCTATCCAAAACATAGGGGAGAACTTCCGAATTTGGATAACCCACCATACAGTATTATGGGCACCACATAGTCCTCCATACAGAATTATGGGCACCACATAGTCCTCCATACAGTATTATGTGCACAACTTAGTCCTCCATACATTGTTATTGGTACCACATATCCTCTTTACAGTATTATGGGCACCATATAGTCCTCTATAGAGTATTATAGGCACCATATAGTCCTCCATACAGTATTATGGGCCCCATATAGTCCTCCATATAGTATTATAGGCACCTCATAGATCTCCATACAGTATTATGGGCACCATATAGTCCTTCATAGTATTATGGGCAACACATAATGCTCCATACAGTATAATGGCCCCATATATTGCTCCATACAGTACAATGGACCCCACATATTCCTCCATACGGTACAATCAGCCCATATAATGCTCCATACACTATTATGGGCCCCATACATTACTGCATACAGTTTTATGGGCCCCATATAATGGCCCATACAGTATAATGGGCCCTCACACTGTATATTACTTCTAACAGTATAATGGGCCCCATATATTACTTTATACAGTAAAATGGGCCCCATATATTACTTCATACAGTACAATGGGCCCCATATAATACTTCTCCCTGTCCCCACTGCTCTGGTCTCCTCAGTGTATTCTGATCCTCTGCACTGCTTGGCACAGACAATTCGCTGTAGTGATGTCATTGCACCGTCTGCACTAAGACGTCACAGAGCTCAGACGCAGAGGGGGAATAATGAGAGAGGGAGCATCAGCAGATGGCTCCCTCACTCATCATTGTTTTCAAGTGTGTCGGCGCTGGCACCGGAGCCCCACTACTTACGAGCCCCATAGCATGCCAAGTCCCCGACGGCTTGTAGACCCCGGCACTTGCCCACTTTTGCCTGGTGGTGATGTCAGCCTTGATATGTGTCATAATTGAGCACCATCAAATATTAAGCAGTGGGTGAAATGCTTTTAGGACACGCATCCTTAAATCAAAGGGATTTATAAAAAGAAACACACACCGATTAAATGATTAAATAAGAGAAAAGTGGAGGACTCTTTATTAGCCCATGTGGTAATATTTCAATTCCATAGCAGAGAAATGATCTGCTATAGATCCAAAACTTTGTCACATGGGCTAATAAAGAGTCTGCCACTTTCCACAATTCATCGGAGCGCTTTTTATTTTCATAGATACACACACTTAGAGCAGATACTTATATTTACACCATGTATACAGGACAGGAAGAGTATACACAATGTACACAGCTCCACAATATATGCTGTGGTAAGGAATATAGAGTGGAGCTGTGTATATACTATATAGTGTAGAGATGGGCCAGTGTATATAGTGTGGATTCTATACTATATACCCAGCAACATACTATATGAACAGCTCTACACTATATACACACAACTCTACATCATAATTGACAGTATTATACTATGTTACATACTGCTGAATATATATCACATTGAGACTACTGTATATACATATGTATATACGGGTGCTGAGGCTGATGTATATACGAGTGCTAGGGCTGATGTATATACAGGTGCTCGGGTTGGTGTATATACAGGTGCTGAGGCTGATGTCTATATGGTGCGGGGGGCTAATGTATACAGTGGGGCAAAAAAGTATTTAGTCAGTCAGCAATAGTGCAAGTTCCACCACTTAAAAAGATGAGAGGCGTCTGTAATTTACATCATAGGTAGACCTCAACTATGGGAGACAAACTGAGAAAAAAAAAATCCAGAAAATCACATTGTCTGTTTTTTTTTCATTTTATTTGCATATTATGGTGGAAAATAAGTATTTGGTCAGAAACAAGCAATCAAGATTTCTGGCTCTCACAGACCTGTAACTTCTTCTTTAAGAGTCTCCTCTTTCCTCCACTCATTACCTGTAGTAATGGCACCTGTTTAAACTTGTTATCAGTATAAAAAGACACCTGTGCACACCCTCAAACAGTCTGACTCCAAACTCCACTATGGTGAAGACCAAAGAGCTGTTAAAGGACACCAGAAACAAAATTGTAGCCCTGCACCAGGCTGGGAAGACTGAATCTGCAATAGCCAACCAGCTTGGAGTGAAGAAATCAACTGTGGGAGCAATAATTAGAAAATGGAAGACATACAAGACCACTGATAATCTCCCTCGATCTGGTGCTCCACGCAAAATCCCACCCCGTGGGGTCAGAATGATCACAAGAACGGTGAGCAAAAATCCCAGAACCACGCGGGGGGACCTAGTGAATGAACTGCAGAGAGCTGGGACCAATGTAACAAGGCCTACCATAAGTAACACACTACGCCACCATGGACTCAGATCCTGCAGTGCCAGATGCCAGACGTGTCCCACTGCTTAAGCCTGTACATGTCCGGGCCCATCTGAAGTTTTCTAGAGAGCATTTGGATGATCCAGAGGAGTTTTGGGAGAATGTCCTATGGTCTGATGAAACCAAACTGGAACTGTTTGGTAGAAACACAACTTGTCGTGTTTGGAGGAAAAAGAATACTGAGTTGCATCCATCAAACACCATACCTACTGTAAAGCATGGTGGTGGAAACATCATGCTTTGGGGCTGTTTCTCGGCAAAGGGGCCAGGATGACTGATCCGGGTACATGAAAGAATGAATGGGGCCATGTATCGTGAGATTTTGAGTGCAAACCTCCTTCCATCAGCAAGGGCATTGAAGATGAAACGTGGCTGGGTCTTTCAACATGACAATGATCCAAAGCACACCGCCAGGGCAACGAAGGAGTGGCTTCGTAAGAAGCATTTCAAGGTCCTGGAGTGGCCTAGCCAGTCTCCAGATCTCAACCCTATAGAAAACCTTTGGAGGGAGTTGAAAGTCCGTGTTGCCAAGCGAAAAGCCAAAAACATCACTGCTCTAGAGGAGATCTGCATGGAGGAATGGGCCAACATACCAACAACAGTGTGTGGCAACCTTGTGAAGACTTACAGAAAACGTTTGACCTCTGTCATTGCCAACAAAGGATATATCACAAAGTATTGAGATGAAATTTTGTTTCTGACCAAATACTTATTTTCCACCATAATATGCAAATAAAATGAAAACAAAACAGACAATGTGATTTTCTGGATTTTTTTTTCTCAGTTTGTCTCCCATAGTTGAGGTCTACCTATGATGTAAATTACAGACGCCTCTCATCTTTTTAAGTGGTGGAACTTGCACTATTGCTGACTGACTAAATACTTTTTTGCCCCACTGTATATGGTGCTGGGGGCTGATGTATATAGCAGTGCTAGGGCTGGTGTATACATGGGTGCTGGGGCTGATGTATATACGGGTGCTGGGGCTGATGTATTTACAGGTGCTAGGGCTGGTGTATGTATGGGTGCTGGGGCTGATGTATATACAGTTGCTGAGGCTGATGTATATACAGGTGCTGGGGCTGGTGTATATATAGGTGCTGACTAGAGGCTGATCAGCGATGTATATACATACAGCCCATATATACATCAGCACCAGTATATACATCACCCCCGCCAGCACCTGTATATACATCAGCCCTAGCACCTGTGTATTATACAGGTGCTGATGTATATACTGTTGCTGAGGCTTACGTATAGATAGGTGCTGACTCGAGACTGATGAATATACAGTGTACAGTGTATATACATCAGCCATTTTGGGCACAGTGGCTGGTACTGAGGAAAAGAAAGAAAGAACAGAGAGAGAAAGAGAAAGAAAAAATAAAGAGTAGAGAGATAAAGAAGGAAAGAACAGAGAGAGAACGAAACAGAGAGATAAAGAAATATTTTATAAAGATACTACAGCAGCACGGCTCCCATTGTAGTGCCCACCTAAGCCTCCCGATGCAGGACATATCATGATCCGCTCACATGGCCGGCATCCCCGATTCCAAGGCAATCCCGCTGTCCGGGCTGTCGGAAGACACGGTGATCTGAAGCATTCCCTGAAGTGCCTCCATGGTTCCGTCACAATCTCCTCCCAAAATTACCTCATTTCCGGTAAGCTTCCAGCGTGTCACTTCTGGTAGAACATCACGTGCGAGTTTTAAAGTGCTCCTCGGGGCTCCGCTGTGTACTCCTGTGTCCGCTGGAAAAGTAAGCTCCCTGCTGGGGCAATCTCTCTCTCTCTAAATTGGGACTGTCCCATTGGATATGGGATGAATGCTCCCCACCATGCACCTCGTACACGCATGGCTCCGCACGCCTCATACACACATGGTTCAGCTTTGTATGCCTTGTACACACACGGCTCTGCTCCGTACACCTCGCGCACACGACTCCGCTCCGTAAAACTCGTACACATGCGACTCTGCTCTTGTACACATGCAGCTATGCTCTGTACACCTTGTACACATGCGGCTTTGCTCCATACACCTCGTATACACGCGGCTCCGCTCCATACACATGCAGCTCCACTCCGCTCCGTACACCCCGCATACACGTGGCTTCATTCCATACACACCCGGATCAGCTCCGCTCCGTAAACACAAGGCTCAGATCCATACACTTTGTACACACAGGGCTCCGTTCCATACACCCCGTACACACACGGCTCCGCTCCGTAGACCTTGCACACACCTCCGCTCCGTACACCTCGTACACACCTCCGGCTCTGCTCCGTACACACGCGGCTCCGCTCTGTACACCCCATACACACCCGGCTCTGCCCCACTCCGAACACCTCATGCACCTCCGGCTCTGCTCCATACACACACGGCTCCACTCTGTACACCCCCGGCTCTGCTCCACTCCGCACATCTCGTACACACACTGCTCCGCTCCGTACACCTCGTACACACGCGGCTCCGCACCGTACACCTCGTACACACATGGCTCCACTATGTACATCTCGCACACACATGGCTCCGCTCCGTACAACTCGTACACATGGCTCCGCTCCATACACCTCGTACACACGTGTCTCCGCTCCGTACACCTCGTACATACGCGTCTCCGCTCTGTACACCTTGTACACGCGCGGCTCCGCTCCGTACACCTCGTACACACACGGCTCCACTCCGTACACCTCGTACACACACACAGCTCTGCTACATCCACCCTGTAAACCCCTCCTGACCCCACAAACTTCCCTCATCCAGCACCATGACAACCAGCACAGCACACTCCTGCAGACACCAAGAGGCAGGGATGTGCGCACAGGACCTGTGATGAGGTCACAGGAGGGGAGGAGTCAGGGGTCACATGATCAGGGGTCTGGACAGAGGATCCTGATCATGGGACCCCCTGACTCCTCCCCTCCTCTTGCCACATCACAGGTCCTGTTCGCAGAGATGAGAGCAACCAAGCGACGCTGTGAGTGGCTGCGGAGGGGGGGTCTCTGGAGGGCGAGGATGGGGTGCGTGGGGGGGCGTGGCGGCTTATCTCCCTGCTATAACCGCCGTGCCCTTAGAGGGCCGGCGGCATGAAGAACAGTCAGGCCATTGGCCGCATCAGCTGGCAAGAGGCCAGATGAGCGGGCGCTGCCAGCCCGCAGCCCACATGACAGCGACCCAGTGGGAAAATGCCCGATTGGGCACATTATCAATCCAGGCCTGGTCGGAGAGCTGGGCGGGTCTGGCTAACCACACACCTCCCATCAATCGGTGTTTCCCCACTGTATGTTTCACTACTGTCACACACTAAAAAATGCTTTTTATTGCAAAAACACATTTTTCCATCATATTTCAGCCAAAAGAGAAGACTTTTTATTAGTACCATTTTCAGGCACATGACATTTTTTGATCACTTTCTAATCAGATTTTTGGGAGGTAGAATGAACAAAAGCCAGCAACTCAGGAATTTTTTTTTTTTTTTTTTTTTTTATACCTTTCTGCATGTAGTAAAATTGATAAGGCAGCTTTATACTTCTGGTTACTATGATTACAGCGATACCCCATTTTTTTAGACTTTGGGGTTTTTACCCAATAAAACCTATTTTACAGAAAAAATAATTTTTGAATCCCTTTATTCTAAGTTCTATAACTTTTTTATTTTTTGGCTGATGAAGCTGTATGCCGGCTTTATTTTTGTGGGACAAGATGAGAGTTTCAGTGTTATTGTTCGATGATATAATGATAAAGCATTGTTTTTTGCCTTTTATTTAACCCCTTAACAAGAAAGGGTGGTTTGCACGTTCATGACCGGGCCAATTTTTACAATTCTGACCACTGTCCCTTTATGAGGTAATAACCCTGGAACGCTTCCATGGATCCCGGTGATTCTGACAATGTTTTCTTGTGACATATGGTACTTCATGTTAGTGGTAAAATTTCATTCAAATAACTTGCGTTTATTTGTGAAAAAAACAGAAATTTGGTGAAAATTTAGAACATTTCGCAATTTTCCAACTTTGAATTTTTATGCCCTTAAATCACAGAGATATGGCACACAAAAAACTTAATAAATAACATTTCCCACATGTTTACTTTACATCAGCACAATTTTGGAACCAAATTTTTTTTTGTTAGGAAGTAATAAGGGTTAAAATTTGACCAGCGATTTCTCATTTTTACAACACCATTTTATTTTTACGGACCACATCACATTTGAAGTCACTTTGATGGGTCTATATGACAGAAACTACCAAAAGTGACACCATTCTAAAAACTGCACCCCTCAAGGTGCTCAAAACCACATTCAAGAAGTTTATTAACCCTTCAGGTGCTTCACAGGAATTTCAAATGTTTAAAAAAAATGAACATTTTAACTTTTTTTCACAAAAAAAATTACTTCAGGTCCAATTTTTTTTATTTTACCAAGGGTAACAGGATAAATTGGACTGCAAAAGTTCTTGTGCAATTTCTCCTGAGTACGCTGATACCTGATATGTGGGGGGGAACACTGTTTATTCAGTCGTCCATGACAGCACCACCTGAGAGAGGGGATCCGCCCTTCAGGAACAGGAAACCTACAGATACAAAAGGGCGGCACCTCTCCCACGCATCAGTTGGTTTCCTGTTCCTAGAGGACAGGACTCCCTACAGATCGTCCGTCATGGATCGTGAAGGATTCCCAGGCCGGCTGACCGACCCAGGTAGCGGGGGGGTCTCCTACCTCGGTCAGTGCGGGGTCCCTGGAAGCGCCACGGTGGGGCCGGGTAGGTCTCCACGGCAGTGGACGGAGCAGGTGGAGCAAGGGGTCCGGTGGACAGCCGTCTCCAAAGTGCCAGCGATAGGAGGTATGTATGCCCCGGGCCCCTCCTGGTGCTTTCCCCCAGGGGTCCGGTCTTCTCCCCGTCTGGGCCGACTTTGGCGCCCAGTCGGCGGGCGCAGAGCAATGCATGTGGGGGCTGGAGGCATTTCTGAGCCGGTGGCGCCGTGCCAGCTCCTTTCCGCACGCTCCCGCGGTCTCAGGTGAGCGGTGGAAGGGGCGGGGCCGGGAACGCCGAATCCGGAAGTCGGGTGCCGGCCGGCTTTCCGGTGTGCACGTGGAAGCGCAGCTGTCCTGGGTCGCGTGCGGTGGCTGGGGTGGGAGGGGGGGGACTGGAACACGGGGCGGGGAGGTCGCTGGGGGTCCCGGGTGGGAGGTGCCTCGGCCAGAACCCTGCTGACCGGGACATCAGGAGGCTTTTTAAGGCAGGCGGGGACGCTGCTGGGGTGCTTCTGAAGGCCCAGCAATGGATACGACGGAAGCCCCCATAGACCAGCTGGACGAGGTGCAGGAGCGCCCGCAGAAACAGGCCACAGTGAAGCCTCATACGAGTGGACAGCAAAAGAAGCAGGGACGAACGAGCGGACAGAGCCACAGAAGTTCCTCCAGACTAAAGGATCCCCCTGCCTCCCTCCGTGATCCGGTACCTGCTTCAACTGCATGGGTAAGAGATCTCCGTGAATGTACCCTGATGCAGTGTGTTCCCTTATGTTTTTTCGCAGGGGAGGAAAGCAACGGGAAAACAGAAGCACAGGGAATGTGCCCTCTGTAGTTGCCCCTTGCCAGATGGCCACCCTAAAAAGTTATGTTAGCCATGCGTGCGACGGACGATAGGGGTTGAAAGGGAACAATATTCCACGGGTGGATTGACAGGTCCTAACACTCTCCCCCGTTTATACAGGTAGCGGAAGAGACACCTGACTTCACTACAAGCCTGAAGGAAATAATCAGGACAGAGATGAAAGCCCTATCCCAAGGGGAATCTTCTAGGAGAAGAGAGGCTAGTTTTTCAGGCTCGGAGTCCTCGGTCGCCCCTAGGAAAGACGATGACTCTTCAGATTCCCCGGCCTCCTCTTCGTCTTCCTCGGATGAAGACTCTAGCCTGTTCTGCTTCCCCTTAGACCAAATGGATAGGCTAGTCAAAGCAATAAGGTCCACCATGAGGGTAGCAGACACAAAGCCGGAACTCTCAGCACAGGACATGATGTTCGGGGGTCTAGATCCCAGGAAGCGCAGGGCCTTTCCATTAAATGATAAAGTCCAGAGTCTGATAGATAGAGAATGGAAGAGGCCTGAAAAAAGGGGCACCTTGCCACCAGCCTTCAAGCGGAGGTACCCTTTTGATGACCCAGTGGTAAGCAGATGGGATAAGGCCCTTAAGCTGGCGCAGCAGTATCCAAAGCCTCCAAAAAATTCTCCATACCTTTTGATGACATGGCCTCCCTAAAAGATCCGCTGGATAAAAAAGCGGATTCTTTTCTAAAGGGAACATGGGAGATGTCAGCGGGCGCCCTAAGAACAGCGATAGCTGCCACATGTACAGCCAGATCCATGATGGTCTGGCTAGATCAACTGGATTCTCAACTACAAGACGGAGCCTCGAGAGCATCCATTCGTAAAACTCTGCCGATCATCCAAAATGCCGCTGCTTTTTTAGCTGATGCTTCGGCGGACTCTGCAAGGATGGCAGCTAGAACCGCAGGATTGTCTAATGCTGCTCGAAGGGCGCTCTGGTTCAAATGCTGGCCGGGAGATATCCAGGCCAGGTCCCGACTCTGTTCCATTCTGTGTGAGGGGGAATATCTTTTTGGCCCCGTCCTGGACGAACTATTAGAAAAAGCCGGTGATGATAAAAAAGATATTCCCCAGTCTGCTGAACCCTTCTTATAGACGTCCCTTTACCAGGAAGGGATATTTCCGTAGAAGGCCGTCCAGAGATCAAGGCAGATGGGATGAGAAAAGAAGGAAAGGTACAGGATTTCTGTTTGGAGGAGGGGGGCGCCAGGAAGGTCCAGCACGTGACACTAAAAGCCGCCCCAATGACTAGTTGCTCCGGTAGGAGGGAGACTAGCTGCCTTCTACCCAGCCTGGTCGCTGATCTCTAGTAGCAACTGGATACTGGGGGTGATAGCTGCAGGACTACGACTAGAATTCTATGTCTGCCCTAGAGCGCTTAGGATGGTTGCTTAACATCAAAAAATCTCAGTTACAGCCAATGAGAGTCCAGCAATTCTTAGGCCTAATCCTAGATTCTGGGAAACAGGAATGCCGCCTGCCTCCGGAGGAGCTTGCTCGCCTACACTATCAGGTCCTGAACGCTTCCAATAACCCCACCATGTCCTCAGGAAAGCCATGTCCCTTCTGGGTTCCCTCTCGTCCTGTATCCCGGAAGTCCAGTGGGCACAGTTTCATACAAGGAAACTACAGGGTGAGGTTTTATTACATCAAAAAGTCCTTGGGGGTTACCTGGAGGGCCAGCTAACCTTGTCCAGAAACACAAGGGAGTCCCTAGAGTGGTGGCTAGAGAAGGAAAATTTATCCAGAGGGGTACCCTGGGAGTATAACATAACCCGCATCATCACCACAGATGCTAGCCCTTCCGGTTGGGGGGCTCATATGGGTGAGATTCTGGTCCAGGGCCTATGGGAGCATCATCAGATAGAAATGTCGTCTAATCTGAAAGAATTGACAGCAGTGGAGCAGGCAGCTAAAAAGCTCCTTGTGTATCATCACGTACGAGTGTTCTCCGACAATCAGGTCACCGTGGCTTATATCAACCACCAAGGCGGGACTCGTTCCAAACCCCTGATGAATGTAGCAGAGCGGTTATTCCAACTAGCAGAACAGCATTTTCTATCTTAACAGCTCTACATATAAAAGGGAAAGAAAACATCACGGCAGATTTCTTAAGCTGCAATCTGCTGAAGCAAGGAGAATGGTCCCTAAAAACCTCCATCTTCAACCTGATTGTACAAAAGTGGGGACAACCTGAGGTAGATCTCTTCGCCACCAAGGAAAACAGGAAATTAAGAAAATTCTGCTCCCTAAATCCCAGAGAGAATCCTCTGGCGGTAGATGCCTTTCTGATAAAGTGGGACTTCAGGCTAGCCTATGCCTTCCCTCCGCTATCTCTACTACCCCTGGAGATGAGGAAAATCAGAAAAGTCGGAGCAAGGGTTATAGTTATCGCTCCATTTTGGCCCAGGAGGGCATAGTTCTCATGCCTCAGGACCATGTCAGTGTCCGATCCTTGGGTTCTTCCGGACATCCCGGATCGCCTATCCCAGGGCCCAGTTTTCCGTCCTCAGGTGGCTGGCCTACATCTGACGGCGTGGAGTTTGAACGGTCACAGCTAAAAGATAAAGGGTTCTCCCCAGACCTGATTAACACCCTGCTTAAAAGTAGAAAAATAATTACTACCAAAATTTACATCAGAATTTGGAAGAAATTCCTTCAGAACTCAGGAGTAGTCGCTGGAGATTCAGCGCTTATAATTCAAATCTTAGACTTTCTACAGAAAGGTCTGGACATGGGGCTTTCCACCAGTACCCTTAAAGTACAAGTATCAGCCTTGGGGGCCCTCTTTAGCTGCAACATGGTGGGTAATTACTGGGTCAGTAGATTCATTAAGGCCGCAGGTAGATCCAGACCAGTAGTGAAGGATAGGTTCATGCCATGGGACCTGAATCTAGTGCTCACGGCTATGACCAAAGCTCCATTCTCATCAGCTTCCATAAAAAACCTGTCCCTCAAAGTAGCCTTCCTGGTAGCAATGACGTCAGCTCGTAGAGTAAGCGTGTAACAACCCTGCTGGCATCACTGCATGGCCTCCTATCCCCCGCACACCAACTTACTTTCTGCTTCAAGCCATGCTGTGAATTCTGTCTGTTGCCAGCCCTGTGCCTCTGCTCTCCATGTTTCCTGACTATGTGTATAGGGGGGCGGCGCCTGAACTCTCTGGTTCTTATGCAGTCAGGGTGCACCTGTGTAATATGTCCCTTACCAATCACCTAGAGCCCTTGACTATTTAGTTTTGCCACACCCACTGACCTTGGCCTGTGCAATGTCTAATCTCAGTTAGTATCTTGCTGAGGAAGCCAGGCCCTGTTCTGTGTATTTCCTCCTTCTCTGGAGGAATACTTCTTGTCTTGCCTTGTACCTTATCTGCCTGCCAGGAGGCTGAATACCCTGGCCCTTGAGTCTTGGTTCCAGTACCCTGTCTGTACTCTGTCCTACCTTAGTCTCCCTTTCTCCTTGTCTGTGGCTTCCTTCCCTGCTGTGTCTTTCCTTGTGTCCTCCCTATCTGTTCATCTGCACCCTTGCAGCTGTATGTGAATCTGCACCCTTGCAGCTCTATCTGTTCATCTGCACCCTTGCAGCTCTATCTGTTCATCTGCACCCTTGCAGCTCTATCTGTTCATCTGCACCTTTGCAGCTCTGTCTGTGAATCTGCACCCTTGCAGCTCTATCTGTTCATCTGCACCCTTGCAGCTCTGTCTGTGAACCTGCACCCTTGCAGCTCTGTCTGTGAACCTGCACCCTTGCAGCTCTATCTGTTCATCTGCACCCTTGCAGCTCTGTTTGTGAATCTGCACCCTTGCAGCTCTGTGTTCATCTGCACCCTTGCAGTTCTGTCTATGAATCTGCACCCTTGCAGCTCTATCTGTTCATCTGCACCCTTGCAGCTCTGTCTGTGAATCTGCACCCTTGCAGCTCTATCTGTGCTCGGCTCCCTAGCTGCTCTCCCTGCTCGGCTCCCTAGCCGCTCTGCCTGCTCCGCACTCCTGCTGCTCTGCCTACTCCGCACTCCTGCACCTCCTGTGTGAACAGGTCCAAACCTGTTCCTTCATATTCCACTCCTTCCTGCCTATATCCATACCTGCACCTCCTGTGTGAACTGTTGTGAGTTCATTTTCCCCTCCATTACTGAGGCCCGAGGAACTCCCTCTTCTGGTAAAGAAAGGTAGTGTGCCTGATTGTCAAACACCTGAGGCTGATGATTGTGACTGGCTGAGTGGAGTTACGGACTGGATATAATGCTGCCGACGCCCTTCTGCCCTGCGGGTGATTTCTCTGTGGGATCCTTGGAGACCAGTCTGAATTCCTGCTGCTCCAAAGCTAAGTTTGCTGCTCGGCCTTTTGCTTTTTTGCTTTGACTTTGTTTTTGCTTTGTTTTTCTGGATTTCTGCCATTCCCTGCTGGGGTGTGCTGAATTCATTTAGCTCTGTCTTCTGAAAATACCTGAGTGCTGATTCAGGTTTTGAAGCCTAGCTGCTTCAGGGCCTTTTTCATATTCAGCTGGTTGGCTTATGTCTTTGATAGGGTTTTGGCAGATTGCAGACAGCAGCCTTCCTGTCCTTTCCTATCTAGGTAGTTTTGGGGCCCCGTCTTTGCTCAGTCTATCTTTCTGTCTGTGTTAGTATTTTCATCTTGCTTCACCGTCATTATATGTTGGGGGCTGCCTATTGCTTTGGGGTCTGCTCTGGGGCAGTTTAGATTTCCCCTTTCTTTCTTTAGGCCTATGTATTTCTCCGGCTGTGATCGAGGGGTCTAGGGCATCGTAGGAACCCCCCACGGCTACTGCTAGTTGTGTTGATAGGTTCAGGGGTCTGCAATCTGATAGTTGCCAACTTCTCTGGTTTTCTGGACTTAGCTTGTATTTCTGCTTTTGCCTCCTACGGTGACTCATTCATAACAGTGAACATGTCCAAACCTGTTCTCTCATATACCACTCCTGCTTGCCCTGTGTCTCAAGCCATCACCTAACTGCTCTGTGTCTCCAAGCTGTGCCCGCTTGCCCAGTGTCTCCAAGCCGTGCCCGCTTGCCCAGTGTCTCCAAGCCGTGCCCGCTTGCCCAGTGTCTCCAAGCCGTGCCCACTTGCCCAGTGTCTCCAAGCCATGCCCGCTTGCCCATTGTCTCCAAGCCGTGCCCGCTTGCCCAGTGTCTCCAAGCCGTGCCCATTTGCCCAGTGTCTCCAAGCCGTGCCCGCTTGCCCAGTGTCTCCATGCCGTGCCCGCTTGCCCAGTGTCTCCAAGCCGTGCCCGCTGGCCCAGTGTCTCCAAGCCGTGCCTGCTGGCCCAGTGTCTCAGCCTGCCTGTTAGTCACACCTGTCCAAGTGACTTGTCCCCGAGTGGGATCAGCAGCCACAGCTAGACACCACCCTGGAGTGGCACCTGACAGCTACCTGTCGCACAAGCCTGACCTCACCATCAGAGGTTCCAGTGAAGACCGAGGTAGTTGTCGTAGTCACGCCCCTTCCAGGGTAGTCTGGTTTGTGGCTCAGTAGGGCCACAACCCCCCGGCTCGCGCCATTCAGCCAAGGCACGAGCGTGACAAAGCGACATCCAGGCATTATCTAGGCGTCCTCCTTATTTACAGTTTAAAGATGATAGGGTAATACTTAGGCCTGATCCAGCGTACTTACCTAAGGTAGTTTCTAGCTTTCATAGGACACAGGAAATAGTCCTTCCATCCTTCCTCCCTAATCCAGTTAATGAGAAGGAAAAGAAACTACACACCCTGGATGTTAGGAGATGCCTCATAGAATATCTGGCAGTTACTGATCCCTGGAAGAAAGATAATGCCCTGTTTGTCTCCCATCAAGGCCCTAGGAAAGGTTTTAGAGCGTCAAAAAATACACTAGCCAGGTGGATTAGAGAGGCGATTTCATTAGCATACACCTCAAAAGGCAGGTCGGCACCTGGGAAGCTGAGGGCGCATTCCACCAGAGTCATGGCGACCTCGTGGGCCAAAAGATTGGAAGTCTCCATTGACCAGATATGTAAGGCGGCTACTTGGTCCTCTCCGAGCACCTTTTATAGTCATTATAGGCTAGACCTGGGTGCTTCCGCAGACCTCTCCTTTGGTGTAAAGGTGCTGTCACACTTAGCGATGCATCAGCGATCAAGACCAGCGATATGACGCGGTCAGGATCGCTGGTGCATCGCTAAGTGGTCGCTAGTGAGCTGCCACACAGGCAGATCTCACTAGCGACATCGCTGGAGACGGGGGTCACTACTTACCTGTCACACCAGACGATCCTGCGACCTCCCGCCCGCCTCCACGCTCGTCGCTCGTCTCTCCACAGGAAGCGCCGCAGGAAGCTGACGACGAGAAACGGCCCAGGACGTTCTCGCGCGATCAGCGATAACCAGCGGGGGAGCGGGTTGTTGGTAAGTATCAGACACAGCGATGTCGCTAGCAATATCGTTATAACGTCAAAAGTTGTAGCGATATTGCTAGCGATATCTCTTAGTGTGACATGCCCTTAAGGGTGTTGCAGGCTGTAGTCCCTCCCTAAAGTAGTCATTACTCTGTAATTCTCTCAGGTGGTGATGCCATGGAAGACCGAATAAAGTCTTAGCTACTCACCAGTTAACGGTATTTTTCGGAGTCCATGACAGCACCCGAATATTCCCTTCCTTAAGTTAAATTGGGTGTACACGTCTTCCTCTTGTATATGTCCACTGGTGATAAATAATTAGGTATTGACAGTATTGTACATAAATCTTGCCATTAACCTTGGAGGTCCTCTTATGCTCTGTAATCCAACTGATGCATGGGAGAGGTGCTGCCCTTTTGTATCTGTAGGTTTCCTGTTCCTGAAGGGCAAATCCCCTCTCTCAGGTGGTGCTGTCATGGACTCCGAAAAATACCGTTAACCGGTGAGTAACTAAGATTTTCGGCGCATGGCAGAGCTCAGAAGGGAAGGAGCGCCGTTTGACTTTTTCAATGCAAAATTGGCTGGAATTCAGATCGGACGCCATGTCACGTTTGGAGAGCCCCTGATGTGCCTAAACAGTGGAAACCCCCCACAAGTGACCCCATTTTGGAAACTAGACCCCACAAGGAACTTATCTAGATATGTGGTGAGAACTTTGAACCCACAAGGGCTTCACAGAAGTTTAGAACGTACAGCCGTACAATTAAAAAATCATATTTTTTCCACAAAAATGATCTTTTCACCCCCAATTTTTATTTTCCCAAGGGTAACAGGACCCTAAACGTTACTGTGCAATTTGTTCTGAGTACGCTGATGTGGGGGTAAACAACTATTTGGGTGCATGGCAGAGCTCAGAAGGGAAGCAGCGCCATTTGACTTTTTTGGCTGGAATTGAGATCGGACACCATGTCGCGTTTGGAAAGCCCTTGATGTGCCAAAACAGTAAAAAACCCCCACAAATTACACCACTTTGGAAAGGGAGGTAGTGACGTTTTGGAATGCAGACTTTGATGGAATGGTCTGCGGGTGTCATGTCGCGTTTGGAGAGCCTCTGATGTGCCTAAACCAGGGTTCCCCAACTCCAGACCTCAACGCCCACCAACAGATCATGTTTTCAGGATTTCCTTTGTATTGCACAGGTGATGCAATTATCACCTGAACAATACTAAGGAAATCCTGAAAACATGATCTGTTGGTGGGCCTTAAGGACTGGAGTTGGGGAACCCTGGCCTAAACTGTTGAAACTCCCCACAAGTGACCCCATTTTGGAAACTAGACCCCCCACGGAACTTATCTAGATGTGTGGTGAGCACTTTGAACCCCCAAGTGCTTCACAGAAGTTTATAACGCCCGGGTGTGAAAATAAAGAAATCATATTTTTTTTCCACAAAAATGTTTTTGCCCCCAATTTTTTATTTTCCTAAGGGTAACGGGAGAAATTAGACCCCAAAAGTTGTTTTGCAAATTGTCCTGAGTAGGCTGATACCCCATATGTGGGGGTAAAACACTGTTTGGGCGCATAGCAGAGCTTGGAAGGGAAAGAGCACCGTTTGACTTTTTCAACGCAGAATTGGCTGGAATTGAGACGAGATGCCATGTTGTGTTTGGAGAGCACCTGAGTGCCCATCAGTGGAAACCCCCCAATTCTAACTCCAACCCTAACCTTAGCCCTAACCCTAGCCCTAACCCTAATGGGAAAATGGAAATAAATACATTTTTTTAATTTTATTATTTTTCCCTAACTAAGGGGGTGATAACGGGGGGTTTGATTTACTATATATGGCGGGTTTTTATGTTTGGCAGCTGTCATACACTAAAAGACGCTTTTTATTGTAAAAATAGTTTATGCATCACCACTTTTGAGAGCTATAATTTTTCCATATTTTGACCCACCAAGTCATGTGAGGTCTTATTTTTTGCGGGACAAGTTGACGTTTTTATTGGCACCATTTTCGAGTACGTGACATTTTTTGATCGCTTTTTATTCCGATTTTTGGGCCGCAGAATGAACAAAAACCAGCATTTCAAGAATTTCTTTTACACCATTCCGCGTGCTGTAAAATTGATAAAGCGGTTTTATTCTTCGGGTCAGTACGGTTACAGCGATACCTCATTTATGTCGTTTTTTTATGTTTTGGCGCTTTTATGCAATAAAAACAATTTTATATAAAAAATAATTATTTTTGCATCGCTTTATTCTGCGAGCTATAACTTTTTTAGTTTTTGACTGATGCCACTGTATAGTGGCTCGTTTTTTGCGGGACGAGATGACGTTTTCAGCGGTACCATGGTTATTTATATTCGTCTTTTTGATCGTGCGTTCTTGCATTTTTTGTTCGGTGGTATGATAATAAAGCATTATTTTTTGCTTTGTTTTTTATTTTTTAAGGGGTTCGCTAAAGGGGTTAATTAATGGGATAGTTTTATAGGGCGGGTCGTTACGGACACAGCGATACTAAATGTGTACTTTTATTGTTTTGGGGTTTTTTTATTTCCAAAAAATGTATTTATTAGGGAATATTTTTTTTTTTTAATTTATTTAACGATTTTTTTATAAATTATTTTTACAACTTTTTTTTTTTTTTTTTAACTTTATTACAATGACCCAGGGGGGACATAACTGTCATGTGACAGATCGCTGATCTGTCACATCACAGATCGCTGTGACAGATCAGCGATCTGCCACAGGCAGTGCAGCAGGCTTCCTCATGCCGGCATTTTGCAGGCATGAGGAAGCCGCCTCCCTGCAGGCCCCCGCTGACATTTTGGATCCGGGGACCTGCAGGGAAGGAGGCCCCCGCAGCAGCGCTGCACATTGCGCTGCTGCGAGGGGCTCAGGGAAGCACGGAGTGAGCTCCCTCCCTGTCGATGCTTCCCTAAACCCCCGATACACTGCGATCATGTTTGATCGCAGTGTGCCAGGGGTTAACGTTTTGGGGGTGGTCCATGACCGCCCCTGACACATAGTCCCGGGTGTCAGCTGTGATAATCAGCTGACACCCGGCCGCGATCAGCGGCGCTCACCACAGATGGCAGAAAGGGGTTAATGGTGCGGTGATACCAAATATTTGTACTTTTATTGTTTATTTTTCATAATAATATTTATTTTTCGGTACAATACATTTTTTATTTTTTTTAATTATTTTTAAATAAATATTTTTACAACTTTTCCACTTTTTTTTTACCTTTTTTTTTTTTTTTTACTTATTCCCACTATGGGCCCTTCACTTTCTGCAGTCTGATCGCAGTTATAAGATATAGCAATGCAGCAGCGTTTTATATTTGTACCATCCTTTGGGGGCCGTACAAACTCTGCCCACAAAGTACATCCTGACTCTGGTTTCATTACTCAATCTTTCATTGCATGCCCTTCAATGTTCAGTTGTGAACACTGCGTGTGTATGCTAACAGAGCAAGAAGAAATTAATGAGCTTGTGGCAAACAAAATACAGCTCCCTGCCCAATAATGCGGTCCCTGAGAATCTGCTCGGAGGCCTGATAAAAGGTCATCGAGGGCCGTAAATGGCCCTGGGGCCTGAGGTTCCCCACCCCTGCCTTATAGCCTGTCAGTGGTGCAGACAGAAGATACTAACTTCCTAGTGACTGGAGACTCGGATGTCGTCATGACGACATCGGGTCACCATGGCAACGGTAGGGACCCTGCAATGATGTCGCGGGGTCTCTGATCAAATGGTAGAGGGTCTGTCTTCCCTCTGCCCGCTCTCTAAATACTGCAATCAAGTTCGATTGCAGCATTTTAGGGGGTTAAAGTGCTGAGAGTGGTGCGAGACGCTCCTGGCACTGAGAGCCAGGGGTCAGCTGTCAGTATCAGCTGACAACCGGTGGCGATCGCCGATACACAGCCCCCTGTGCACGAGCGATCAATATGACATACATATACTGCATCGGTCGGGAAGTCCTTTCCTATCATGATGTACACGTACTGCAAGTATCGGGAGGAGGAGTTAAGGGCATAAAAATGAAAAGTTTGAAAATTGCTAAATTTTCTCCAGATTTCTGATTTTTTCACAAATAAACATAAGTCACATAATACATTTTGCCATTACCGTGGCGTAGAATATGTCACGAAAAAACAGTCCCATAATCAGTGAGATCCATTGAAACATTCCAGAGGAAGGTGAAAATGTAACGGGCGCCTGGGTGTCAGCTGTGGCGAGGGGCTTTAACCCTTCCACACCCGGATGCGCCGTTACTACAAAATCAGCATGTCCTTGTTCCCATGTGCTTCACCCACTTGTGGGGCAGGTACCCCTTCAGCGTGCAGAGCTCCAATCCGACACAGAGGCACACACAAATGTCATCAAAGTACTTGTTCATTTTCTGTAAAACTTTACTTAAGTCGTCTTCTTTCAAAACAGTAGCAGTCCTTCCATTTTCACAGAACATGAGCGTGGCAACTCCTTCACTCTCCCTGGTCTGTCCCTGCTGCTTCTCTTCCTGCACCATGTTTTCCAAACCCAAGGCGTCCCGAATCTTCCCGTTAGCTGTCCCTGGATGCTCCCCGTCCAACTGCCCCCACCCTGGGCATGTAGCAGTCTGCCGCTTGCAGACTCTAACTGGACCCAAGGTCCCAAACTATCCGGACCGTGTCCCACAGACGCTAGGCCAAGATTTTCCCAAGTGCCTTTCCTTCAGGGTGCTCCAAGCAACAAACTTTATCCAGACTTTCTCTATTGGCTCCGCTCTGAGTCCTGAGGGCTCTGAACACAACTCTTTCAGTCCTGCTTGCTCCAAGCTGCAACTTACACTGAACTGTGACTAACTCCGACCTGCACTGCTGTTCCCTGCTCACACACACTCCAACTAACTTTTCTAGAACAATTCTGTCTCCTCTGGGTAACTCCTCCCACCAACAATCCCATTGGTACAACTAATTAACTATTTCTAATCTGGCTATGTTTATAGCTAACAACTTACATTCTAACCCTACAGTGCCCGCTAGTGTCCTAAGCACTACATAACTATGCTGTTCCTACAATATTTTGACATTACAATAACACATATTATACATATGTAGGGAAGGTGACCTGATGGACGGACGGACTAGTCAGAGTGAAGAAAGATAGGTTTGCACAGTGTAGGTAGGAGTCAGTGATTACAGTGGGGAAACAACTAGGAAAGTGTAGTGGACGTGCAGTACCTTGGGATGACCATTAGATGGCAGGGAGGAGTGTGAGCAAAGGACTTTACAGCAGCTTAGGGCTTTAGAAACCATTGGTCATGGGGGGCGTGGTGACAGTTAGAGTGACAGTTTCAAGGAACCGGGAGAGTTATAAATACTGAGGGAGGGTTCCAGAAGGTTCCAGTCCCCAGGGGGAGCTCAGGTGACAGGAGGACTACGCCAGTCTGTGTGCCCTGAGGAGAATCCGACCAAGGGGACTGAGGAGAGGAAACGTCAGGGGGGTGGTCCTGACAGGAAAGGACCGCACCAGAGACGAGGCTCTGGGTGAAGGACACCGTATGTAACACGACGACTGAGCAGTAGAAGCGCTGTTGGTTTACGGGCCTAAGGCGGCCACAGTGACGGAACTGTCAGGAGCGTCGACAGTAAAGGAGGGGACGGTGTGTGCAGACACGTCCCTAGTGTACGGTGTGAGAAGCGGCTCTGGAAACGGAGGGCCGCGAGGTGTGCCGTCAGTCGGACGGCCAGCGTGAATAAACTTGGACCTGTTGCACCCAGAAACTGCCTCCATCGTGTCTCTGTTATCATCTCTGCGCGGTAAGAAGTGGGACCACCCCCTATCATCCCCCAGCTCGGCCCACTACCGACACTACATTTGGCGTAGTCGGCAGGATAGACGCCGCTAATACATCATCTTCTGCGGCAGGCCTGCCTCAAAGAATGGAAAAGGACTTGGACTACTCTGTTTGGATTACAATTACCTGTGGATTACAAATGACCTACCTGTGGAATACAAATGGGAAGCGCTGTGGTGGATCTGTGTGGCCAGCAGAGGATCCGGGGCAGTACCAGGTACTGTGCAGTATGGCGGTGTTGCTTCAGCGCAGAGGAGAGGTCCGGGTGTTTGCAGTCGTGTTGAATGGACTGGGACCCCCTCCAACGTACCCCAAAAGGAAGCAGTATGTGCCTGGAAATCGACGCTTCCATATATTGGACCCTGACAGGATGGTGGAGAGGCCTGCTGACACCTCACCTCACAGAGGGAGTGGCACAGAAGAAAAACTTGGCTGCAGCTGTCTGATGCCATTCGAGTGCTGCCCAACGGACGGTATGAGACTCTGCAGGTGTCGGGGCATCGGCCGCCTAGAGTGGCAGTGGCGGCAGGGGATGGAGCTGTGCCAGAAGTCGCCCTCAGAGCCACGGGAGAGCAGCGGGATGCTGAGCTGGGGAGCGGAGCCTGAGCGGAGTCAGCGAGAATGGCCGCCACCAATACCAGCAGAGGACTTCTCAGCGGAGCCCCCGAGTTTAGGGGAAAAACCCGCGGGACAGTGGAGCGAGGGACGGAGGCTGCGGGTGAAGCCTCGTATTGATGTGATGGAGGCCGTAGTACCGGGGAAGGTGAGAGTACCCCCGGCACCACCAGTGCCTCCGCCAGCGGCCCTCATCATTCCGCCGCAGCACGCTGCCCCCTGCGCACCGGAAGGCCTGGGTACAACGGGCCCAGTGGTGTATGCAGAGTTGTGCGAGGCCCTTGCTCAAGTCCCTGAGGTACCCCACCTGGAGCCGCCAGTGCGGAAGTCATCCAAAGAAGACGCTGCTGCGTTCCCCCTGCTGATAGCAGCTGCGTCGTTGGAACCGGCCATTACTCCGGCTCCATTGGAAGTAGTGGATGCGACCTGTCTTGAGGCCGCGGTTATGCCGCTGCTGGAGTCGGCTGCGGCCGACTTAGCGGGCCCTGTGATTCCAGCCCCCGAGGACCCGGTTGTCTCCATTTGCCACCTGACCCCAGCGGCTGCTGGGCCGCAGAAATCTTCGGCCGTTTCTGTCTTGCGGTCTTTTTCAGCGGAGTCCCGCCCACCGGACTCCAGGGCCCGTGCTGTTCCCTCCGTGTGGGAAGCGGAGGTGATCAGGAAGAAAAAGGCCCGGGAGCAGGAAGTGTGGAACCTGCTCCACACTCAAGGAGAGGCCGTCATGGAAAAGAAGAGGACTTGAATGGACACCCTCAGTATCCCCGTGGAGCCCTCACCTCTGTCCATTGAGAGTGGTATAGACTGTCAGGAGTTCGATGCACCGTTGTGCAGATTATAAGGACAGTTGCATTTAGAAAAAAAGTTTTGTTGTTGTTTAACTGATGCAACTATTTTCTCTCTCTTTCTTTCTTCTTTCTATGTTCTTTATATACGAAAATATGTTTACCTGACAGAACGGGGATACAGAAAAGTGGAGGAGTGTCCAGGTCCAAGGAAGGGGGGGAGGAAGAAAGAGGAAATGCAATGTTATGTTATATTTTGGTTTTAAAAGTAAGAGAAAATGGAAAAAAAAAAAAATTATAAAAAATGGGTACTTGTGCTATTATAAAGTTGTATGATGTATAATATGCAAAGTAAAATGCAACAGGTCCGGGTAAGGGAAGGTCTGCGGGACCAAAGGAAAGTGTGAGATCCGGTAGGGATCTAAGAGTTGAGGAGGTCTGGGAGACCGGGACGCCGGGACGCCGACCATGAAATGTAATTGAAAGATGGAAAATGAGTTGGAAGACGTGAGAAAGACAGCCGTTCCAGGTCAGGTCCCCAACACCACGGACACCCCTGAAGAAGGAAAGGCGGGCGCCGGCAATGATCTGGTAGGTGAGTGGCCTCGATCATGGCGTACCGGATAGTGAAAGGTAACAGTAGGGGAGAGTAGGGGAAAGATACACGCCGTAGAGAGAATAGGGGTGTACCTTGCCCAATTTGAAAGACGTTGTCATGTGACGTGCGCTCTGGTGAGTAGCAGTAGGCTGCTCAGAGCATAGTGCTCCCAGTATGGTTCGGCCCCCGCAGATAGTGGGTTTGGCTCAACTTCTGGTCCGACAACAGAATGTAGGTGTAGATTCAGAACGACGAAGGCAGGGATGACGATTGTCGAGGACGACAATGGACAAAGGAAGGGGGAGTGTAGGGAAGGTGACCTGACGGACGGACGGACTAGTCAGAGTGAAGAAAGATAGGTTTGCACAGTGTAGGTAGGAGTCAGTGATTACAGTGGGGAAACAACTAGGAAAGTGTAGTGGACGTGCAGTACCTTGGGATGACCATTAGATGGCAGGGAGGAGTGTGAGCAAAGGACCTTACAGCAGCTTAGGGCTTTAGAAACCATTGGTCATGGGGGGCGTGGTGACAGTTAGAGTGACAGTTTCAAGGAACCGGGAGAGTTATAAATACTGAGGGAGGGTTCCAGAAGGTTCCAGTCCCCAGGGGGAGCTCAGGTGACAGGAGGACTACGCCAGTCTGTGTGCCCTGAGGAGAATCCGACCAAGGGGACTGAGGAGAGGAAACGTCAGGGGGGTGGTCCTGACAGGAAAGGACCGCACCAGAGACGAGGCTCTGGGTGAAGGACACCGTATGTAACACGACGACTGAGCAGTAGAAGCGCTGTTGGTTTACGGGCCTAAGGCGGCCACAGTGACGGACCTGTCAGGAGCGTCGACAGTAAAGGAGGGGACGGTGTGTGCAGACACGTCCCTAGTGTACGGTGTGAGAAGCGGCTCTGGAAACGGAGGGCCGCGAGGTGTGCCGTCAGTCGGACGGCCAGCGTGAATAAACTTGGACCTGTTGCACCCAGAAACTGCCTCCATCGTGTCTCTGTTATCATCTCTGCGCGGTAAGAAGTGGGACCACCCCCTATCATCCCCCAGCTCGGCCCACTACCGACACTACACATATACAACAATTAAAGGGAAAGACACATAGTATATAGCACCCCCTTTACAAGAACAGGCTTCAAGGTGAAGGGGTTAAGGATTGCTACTTCCAATAGGTGGCGCTATAGTTCAAGTCCTCTTCCTCTCTAATGAGGCAATTTACATATCTCTACAAATTGTAATTCCTAAATAACCTGCCATAAGTGGAATTGACACATTTCATTAAACCATTAGATACGGTAAAAAGTCATGAATAGTCTCATTTATGAAAGCAAAATTATCCACTATAAAAGTATAAGCAGGCAGCACAGCCTAGAGACGGCTCCAGTCTCTGCCTCCAGCTGGCTGCTGCTGGTTTGTTTTGTGCTTTCCTGAGGGAACGAATATGATATGAGAGATTTGAACCAGCAAGCTGAAGATCTCTAAGCTGGTTTATAGCTTGAGCTTCGTGTCGGCCTCAAGAGTGATGAACAGAGGAACAAGAATCATTTGTACTGAACAAAAAATAAGTAGCAAAAGTAGGAGGAGGGCATCAGCGCTCTGCAGGAAAGTCTAGGGGGACAGTATCTAAACCCTGCAGTAAAATACTAATTTACTAAACCTGCATGTAAAATACTGTATATGGAGAAGTTCACAATGTGATCTGACCCACATCATAATAAAGCACCTGATTGCTAGATATTTCCAGGGATGTACTAGAATATGGTGCATTACATGCCCTCTCCCACAGGATGACCACCGATAAATTTAATCCCATCCATTCGGACTAAAAAGCTGCAGCGAGGGTCTGGGATAAGTGACCTTGCTGAATTTTGGGGAAGGTCTAAAATCCATCTGGATTGTCAGTGCAAGTTCAATTCAGAGCCTCATCTCTTAAATGGAATTTGTCACCCCATTTTTGGCCTATAAGCTGCGGCCACAGCCATCAGGGGCTTATCTCCAGCATTCTGTAATGCTGGAGATAAGCCCCCAATGTAACCTGAAACATAAGAAAAACGAGTTAGATTATACTCACCCAGGGATCCGGTCCGGTCCAATGGGTGTCACGGTCAGGTCTGGCGCCTCCCATCTTCTAGAGATGACCTCCTCCTCCTTGCTTCTGCCGTGGATCCAGCGCAGGTATACTTTATCTGCCCTGTTGAGGGCAGAGTAAAGTACTGCAGTGCGCAAGCGCCGGACCTCTCTGACCTTTCCCGGCGCCTGAGCACTGCAGTACTCTGCTCTGCCCTCAATAGGGCAGATAAAGTACGCCTGTACAGGAGCCGCAGCAGACGAAAGGAGGAAGACGTCATCTCAAGAAGGTGGGAGGCACCAGTCCGGACCGCGACACCCACCACTCCCCCGTCCCCCGGTGAGTATAATATAACTTGTTTTTCTTCTCTTTCAGGTTACATCGGAGGATTATCTAGAGCATTACAGAATGCTGTAGATAAGCCCCTGATGGCGGTGTCCTCAGCTTATAGGCCAAAAATGGGGTGACAGATTCCCTTTAAATTAAACACACAAGGTGCTGCAAGTGGCTGACTGCCACACACACTTCCCTAGATGATCAGAAAGGCCTAAAAAAAAAGGAAATAAGGATGTGCACTGTCCAGACAAATATCCAGGATTGTAAAAATTCCTTTTCTTAGCCAGAAGAAAAGTAAATGAGCTCAAATAAGTAAAAGTGTTTTATGAAGTTCCAAAAGTCAAGATGGGTTCTACTCAGTGAGATACTGCATCCCATAGTCATCACAAGAGTTGAGGGACTTTATTCAAGTGAAATTGAATATAATTTGAATTTTACAAATATCTGTATTCTCTAGGCCGGCCACCATTTTGCTGAACCATAGAGGACCAATAAAAGATAAAAAAAAACACTTCAAAATTAAAACCTCACTGCTTACCTCTATCACCACCTCCACTGCCAACTAGCCTTCTTACAGCTCGTGCAAGCTCTTTGTACAATCTCTTAATGTTAGTTTATTAGGACTTCTGGCCAGGACTAGGCCTTGGATGTCCCTGCATGTCATAAGGTTGCAATGACACCATGACGTAACAATGTGTGCTGAGAACTTACAAGAGGCACTCTACGCCAGGACTTCTTACTGAAACTAGGCCCGGGATGGCTGTGACTATGCATGTCACAAGGTCACAGCATTCTTACATCAAGATGTGTGATGACCTTAGGACGCACACGTGCATGGACATCCTTACTGCCAGAATCCTTAGCCTGAGTGCGCGTTATAAGCTCTCAGTGCACGGAGTAATATGTTTCCACAACCTTACAAAACATGCATACGCAGACATGTCCCAGGCCTGGTCCGGAAGACCTGTAATAATAAGAATCGGAAATGAGTGGTAAGGTTAATATTGTTTTGGTTGTTTTTCTACATCTACATATATTATGCTCTGGGGTCTCTTCAGAATCTATATTATTACAAAGCAAATTTAATTAGCAGAAAATACGTTTGCTGCAAATCAAGTTTCCCAGTAAGATACATGCAGTTTGATACTTTTTATATCTCGTCAGATCCGTCCATCTCTAGTCACCGCTCCTGGGTCGCTTCAGCACTTAGGACTTCCAAAATATCAATTGTTTGAATTTGTACTGTATTTGGAATCTGGCAACTCAAAATCGAGTTTCCATGGACAGTATTTGCCCTAAGTAGCTTCCATGGAGGGCTTTGGTTTTCACCATTTATCTACTGTAAAGAAATCTGGCCTCCATTGTGAAATAGTAATCATAATCATAGAGGTAAAAATAAATGTAAACTTACACAACAATCATGGGTTAATCACAAACTATTCATGAATCGGCAAGCCAGCAACATGTGCTTAGCTTGAGTATAATGTGTCATTGGTCATGTTGGCATGAGGCCCTGATCATTATCTGTAGTAGGCATGCACAGCAAAGATAAGCCTCGGTTACGGTACTGTAAAATCTTACAGCCTCGGGTTGCAAAAGAATACACTACACAGTGGCTTACACTAATTGTAGCCAGTCTGCACTCATGTGTGACATATTCCCTTAAGACGACCGGCCCGGTACTGAGTATCCCACGGCCTCTGGGGTGTGTCACATGCCCAGTACAAAGATATGGGCATTTGTAACCCAATGTACAACATACACAACTGCTGAGAATGCATAATGAAATATGTTATATTATGTTAATCTAACCAACTTTGTTATTCCAAAAAAAATAAAAAAAATATGAGGTGTAGTTCTGTCAGACTTTGTGCTATTCTACCTTGAAAACGTATTAACTGTCTCCTTGCCAGCAACAAGACCAATCAGGCAAAAGTTTTTATCCTCTTAATATATTGCAGTCATCATACCATAGAGCACTGTGTACTTACAATTGCTCATTTTGCCTTTCTACCCAGTTAATTCTTCTCTTTTCTCTGCTCTATGTAGAAGCAAAAAATCTATTGTCCCTGCATTTTGCATTCCCCTCTTCAACTCCTGACTCCGCTCCGCTCCTCCCCCTGCCAGGGACTTTTGCAGTAACTCATGTCTCATGCAGAGAAAATTGACCTCCTAATTTTACATAGAGTTAAGAAGGATTCAGCTAGTCAGTTTTTAATCATGTGATGTTATACACCTAATGGAAAAGAGAAGAATTAGAAGGATAGAAAGTCAAACTGAGCAATTACATGTACACAGTGCTATATAATATGATGATTGCAATATAATAAGAGGATAACAATTTTAATGGGAGTGCTGATTTAAGGTGCTATCATATCTGATAAAGGTCCCAAGCTCAAAAAGGCTACCTTGGACAGACAGTGTTAGCCACTCCTTCTGGCAAATTCCAGAGAATCTCAACCTTTGCCCTTTACCCCCTGTGCCCCTGACATCTGGTCTTACAACAAGGTTCATGGAAGGGCTTCTAGCTGGTAGAAAAAGAGGACTTGAACTCTATAGCGACACCTGTTGGTAGTAGCGATCCTACAAGTCACAATCAACCCTTTAACGAGTCTTGTAATATGACTTAGGATAAAAGTCAAATCAGAATCTCAATTTGCAGACACGGTGTTTTGAGCTATAGACGCTCGTCAGTGCAAAGTATGAGAACTGATTTGGCTAGGTGAGAGGCTCTGGACTGAGGTCTAAGAGCCTCTCACCTAGCCAAATCAGTTCTCATACTTTGCACTGATGAGAGCCAATAGCTCGAAACACCGTGTCTGCAAATTGAGATTCTGATTTGTAGCTGGAGAAAATCAGGATGGAGATGTAACAGGTTTATTCTTAGAGTACTGTAACAATTACACAGCCTAGGATCAGAGGCATAGCTAGGGTTTTGGTTCGGGGGGGCAAAACTTCTGAGTGGGCCCCTAACCAGGTAACTTTGATTACAACTCGGTGACGCCCCCTAAGTGTAGATGTAGGAGATGACTGCGCTGTTACTGAAAATAATCTCTATATAAAGACCAACATGGATATTACCGCCATATGGTCAGTGGTAAATACCAGTCCTACAAAATATATAAGTGATTACTGCACAGTTATAGTTGGTGTCTTACCGCTGACGTTCTTTCTGATGGAATCGTTCACTTTTCACGTCTTTTCCTTCTGGCCCAGACTGACATTGACAACGTCTCCAGCCAGGACTTGGCTACAGAGAATACAAGAAAGACACGTTTCACTTCTCATATTCCAGTCCCATCACCATGTATCCCCAACCTGCACAAACCCCTCATCCTGCTGACACCGCAATGCTGAGCCGCTGCTGCCGTATATGTCCCTATTACAGCACCTGATACCCCAATACTGAGCAGCTGCTACCGTATGTGTCCCTATTACTGCACCTGATACCCCAATGCTGAGCCGCTGCTGACATATGAGTCACCATTACTACACCTGATACCCCAATACTGAGCCGCTGCTACCGTATGTGTCCCTATTACGGAACCTGATACCCCAATACTGACCCTCTGCTGCCGTATGTGTCCCTATTACTGCACCTGATACCCCAATACTGAGACGCTGCTGCCATATGTGTCCCTATTACTGCACCTGATACCACAATGCTGACCCTCTGCTGCCGTATGTATCCCTATTACTGCACCTGATACCCCAATACTGAGACGCTGCTGCCATATGTGTCCCTATTACTGCACCTGATACCACAATGCTGAGCCGCTGCTGCCATATGTGTCCCTATTACTGCCCCTGATACCCCAATGCTGAGCCTCTGCTGCCCTCTATAATATAGTAATGCCTAGGGCAAGTGCCCTAGAAAACAGCGCCCACATATTGTCTTCTAGAATGTAATATTGCCCTGTGTGTGCCCCTTTGACAGTCACAATAACCTGAGCTCCCTTATAACAATAAGTGCCCATTTTACATTTAATAATGACCTGAGTCTCCCCCCTGTACAGCTCCCCTATACACAGTATAATACCCCCTCACTGTATACATACTGACCACTTAATATCCCCCAATGATGGCTGCAACACTGTATGATGGCCCCCTCACTGTAATCCACACACTGTATGATGGCCCCCTAGATAGTCCTCAATATAGTATAATGCAGCCCCCATAGGCAGACTCAATAGTATATTGAAGCCCTCCATAAGCAGACTGTAATGTAAGGCAGCACCTCCTTATAGGCAGACTGTAGTATAAGGCCAGGGTCACACTAACCTGCGCAAAAGACGGTCAGTATTTTACATGCGTAATACGGATGACAGACCCCTAAATAGTGCTCCGTATGTCATCCGTAATCAAGGTGTGGTCGCGTATTTTGTCAGCATCCGTATGCAATCCATATGGCATCCGTATGGCGAGATTTTCTCGCAGGCTTGCAAAATGGACATATAATGGAGCCCTATGACAGGGTTTATAACAGAAACCAAAGAATAGATATAGAATGCATATATATATATATATATATATATATATATATATATACATTCTATGTGTATATATCTATTCTTTCATTTCTTTATTAAACCTGTCAGTGTGAGTTTACTGTATAGCGCACTGAATTGCTGGCTTTGCTAAAAGACACCGGGTGCGTATTTCTCGCAAGTCACATGTGTGGTCCGTGTGTAATCCGTATTTTTTGCGCACCCATAGACTTGCATTGGCATATTACGGGTGTAGTACGCTGACAATCGCAGCATGCTGCGATTGGCACGGAGCGTAGAATACGGAGGAGAAATATACGGCTGGTGCGAGGGACCCCATAGAGAATCATTGGTCCGTGTCTAATGCGTTCTTTTTGCACCTCTCACTCTCCCGTTTTCCTCGCCAGTGTGACCCCGGCCTTAGGCAATATATCGGCTGTGCACGCCGATACAGTTACATAGCGTAGCTCCGGGTGGGCCCCCTCAGAGCGCGAGGTCCGGGGCCACCGCCCCCTTTGCCCCCCCCGGTAGCTATGCTACTGCCTAGGATAAAAACAAAATGAGCAAATACCCAGAAGTAAGTAAATGCAGTGTGTACAGAAAGCATTCAGACCACTTTAAATTTTTCACTCTTTGTTTCATTGCAGCCATTTGGTAAATTCAAAAAAGTTCATTTTTTTTATCATTAACCCCTTTACCCCCAAGGGTGTTTTGCACATTCATGACCGGGCCAATATTTACAATTCTGACCACTGTCCCTTTATGAGGTAATAACTCTGGAAAGCTTGCATGGATCCCGGTGATTCCAACATTGTTTTCTCATGACATATTGTACTTCATGATAGTGGTAAAATTTAATTGATATAACTTGCGTTTATTTGTGAAAAAAATGGAAATTTGGCGAAAATGTTGAAAATTTTGCAATTTTCCAACTTTGAATTTTTATGCCCTTAAATCACAGAGATATGGCACACAAAAAACTTAATAAATAACATTTCCCACATATTTACTTTACATCAGCACAATTTTGGAACCAATATTTTTTTTGTTAGGAAGTTATAAGGGTTAAAATTTGACCAGCGATTTCTCATTTTTGCAACACTATTTTATTTTTACGGACCACATCACATTTGAAGTCACTTTGAGAGGTCTATATGATAGAAAATACCCAAAAGTGACACCATTCTAAAAACTGCACCCCTCACGGTGCTCAAAACCACATTCAAGAAGTTTATTAACCCTTCAGGTATTTCAAAGGAGTTTTTTGAATGTTTAAAAAAAGAATGAAGGTTTTTTGTTTCACAAAAAATTTACTTCAGGTCCAATTTTTTTTATTTTACCAAGGGTAACAGGAGAAATTGGACTGCAAAAGTTATTGTGCAATTTGTCCTGAGTACGCTGATACTTGATATGTGAGGGGGAACCACTGTTTCAGTGCATGGCAGAGCTCAGAAGGGAAGGAGCGTCGTTTGACTTTTTCAATGCAAAATTGGCTGGAATTGAGATCGGACACAATGTCACGTTTGGAGAGCCCCTGATGTGCCTGAACAGTGGAAACCCCCCACAAGTGACCCCATTTTGGAGACTAGACCCCCCAAGGAACTTATCTAGATATGTGGTGAGAACTTTGAACCCCCCCAAGGGCTTCACAGAAGTTTATAACGTGCAGCCGTACAATTAAAAAATCATATTTTTTCCACAAAAATGATCTTTTCACCCTCAATTTTTATTTTTCCAAGAGTAACATGACCCCAAAAAGTTATTGTGCAATTTTTCCTGAGTACACTGATACCTGATATGTGGAGTAAACCACTATTTGGGCGCATGGAAGAGCTCAGAAGTGAAGCAGCGCCATTTGACTTTTATGGCTGGAATTGAGATCGGATGCCATGTCGTGTTTGGAAAGCCCCTGATGTGCCAAAACAGTGGAAATCCCCACAAATGACACTAGGAAACTAGACCCCCCAAGGAACTTATCTAGATGTGTGGTGAGCACTTTGAACCTTCCAGTGCTTCACAGCAGTTTATAACGCCCGAGGCGTGAAAATAAAAAAAATCATATTTTTTTCCACAAACATGATCTTTTAGTCCCAATTTTTTTATTTTTCCAAGGGTAACAGGAGAAATTGGACCCCAAAAGTTGTTGTTCAATTTGTCCTGAGTACATTGAAACCCCATATGTGGGATAAAACTACTATATGGGCACACGTTGGGACTTGGAAGGGAAGTAGTGACGTTCTGGAATGCAGATTTTGATGGAATGGTCTGCGGGTGTCATGTCGCGTTTGGAGAGCCTCTGATGTGCCTTAACTGTTGAAACCCCCCACAAGTGACCCCATTTTGGAAACTAGACCCCCCAGGGAACTTATCTAGATGTGTGGTGAGCACTTTGAACCCCAAAGTGCTTCACAGAAGTTTATAACGCCCAGGGCGTGAAAATAAAAAAATATTTTTTTTCCACAAAAATGATATTTTTGCCCCCAATTTTTTATTTTCCTAAGGGTAACAGAAGAAATTGGACCCCAAAAGCTGTTTTGCAATTTGTCCTGAGTAGGCTGATACCCCATATGTGGGGGTAAAACACTGTTTGGGCGCATGGCAGAGCTTGGAAGGGAAGGAGCACCGTATGACTTTTTCAATGCAGAATTGGCTGGAATTGAGATCAGACACCATGTTGCGTTTAGAGAGCACCTTATGTGCCTAAACAGTGGAAACCTCCCAATTCTAACTCCCACCCTAACCCTAATCTCAGCCCTAACCCTAGCCTTAACCCTAGCCCTAGCCCCAGTAGTGTAGCTACCGGGGGGGGCAGTGGCCCCGGGCCCCGCACTCTGAGAGGGCCCACCGGAGCTACACTACACTACACCACTATTCTGCGGCAGAGCAGGGAGAATTGATTTCCCTACTCTGCTGCCCAGACGCTATGGGCCCCTGAGAAGGCGATGGGGGGCCCGGTGCCAGCGGTTGGCCTCTCAGCCAGCAATGTTGTCCTGGGCTATTCTGTGCGCACAGGACCTGCGATGAGGTCACAGAAGGGGTGGAGTCAGTGGTCACATGATCAGGGGTCTTCTGTGGCTGCAGGACTCTGCTGTGCCGTTGTCATGGTGCTGGCTGGATGAGGTGAAGTTTCTGTGTGGGGTCAGGAGGGGTTTACAGGGTGGATGTAGCAGAGCTGTGTGTGTATGAGATGTATGGAGAAGCGGAGCCGTGTGTGTAGAAGGTGTACGGAGCAGACATATGCATGATGCATGTATGAAGTGTACGGAGGAGCGGAGCCGTGTGTGTATGGGGTAAGCGGAGCCGTTTGTGTACAAGGTGTACGCTCCGGAGCCATTTTTGTACAAGGTGTACGGAGCGGAGCCGTGTGTGTATGGGGTGTACGAACACATACAGCAGCAGCGGCTCAGTATTGGGGTGTCAGGTGCAGTAATAGGGACACATACGTCAGCAGTGGCTCAGCATTGGGGTATCTGGTGTAGCAATAGGGACACATACGGCAGCAGAGGTTCCGCATTGGGGTATCAGGTGCAGTAATAGGGACACATATGGCAGCAGCGGCTCAGCATTGGGGTATCAGGTGCAGTAATGGGACACATATGGCAGCAGTGGCTCAGCATTGGGGTATCAGGTGCAGTAATAGGGACATATACGGCAGCAGTGGCTCAGTATTGGGGTATAAGGTGCAGTAATAGGGACACATACAGCAGCAGCGGCTCAGCATTGGGGTATCAGGTGCAGTAATAGGGACATATATGGCAGCAGTGGCTCAGTATTGGGGTATAAGGTGCAGTAATAGGGACACATACAGCAGCAGCAGCTCAGCATTGGGGTATCAGGTGCAGTAATAGGGACACATACGGCAGCAGCGGCTCAGCATTGGGGTATCAGGTGCAGTAATAGGGACTCATACGGTAGCAGTGGCTCAGTATTGGGGTATCAGGTGCAGTAATAGCGACACATACGGCAGCAGTGGCTCAGCATTGGGGTATCAGGTGCAGTAATAGGGACACATACGGCAGCAGCGGCTCAGTATTGGGGTATCAGGTTCAGTAATAGGGACACATACGACAACAGTGGCTCACTATTGGGGTATTAGGTGCAGTAATAGGGACACATACGGCAGCAGCGGCTCAGTATTGGGGTATCAGGTGCAGTAATAGCGACATATACGGCACCAACCCTCCCAGGGTGAGCTAGCCTAGTGAGGACCACCCCCTATACAGGGAGTGTCAGGAGCAAGCCCCAGGGGATACGATACCACGACTGCTGGCACCAGGCGGCCGGCTCACAGGAGATACGAGACTGTGTGACTGGAGGGTGCAGGATACTAGGGAACACAGGAGAGTACACGGGAGTGCGCTGAGTACAGGGTAGTGCTAGACGGGTACACGTGGGCACATAAGGCGTGTAGCAAGTAACAGAACACAGGAATAGAGTGAATGCCAGGAGGCACGGCGGAGCAAGAAACAAGGGACAGGATACGAGAGGATGTGCCAGGAGGCACAACTGAGCATGAAGCAACAAGGGTTCAGAGCAAGTGCTAGGAGCACCACAGAATAGCAGACAGAGCAGAGGACCTGAGAACAGCGCACAGCAAGGCTGGGACACAGCTGACCCAGCCAGGAAGCACAACAATAATCAGGCACCTCCTCTAGGGGGAGGTCGTCTGATATAGCACATGACTACTACTGGTTCCGGGTCAGGACCTAGCCAGAAAGCACATGACCACTAGTGGTTCCGGGTCAGGTCCTCCAATACCATAGAGAGGACCGAGCCCTATACAGCACTGACAGGAGCGCGCAAGTGCAAACGTGGCATGGAGGAGGAGACCCGGGGATGAGAGTTGCGCGTGCGCACCCGACGGGGACCCCTGAGGGACCGCCGTACCGGAGGGAGTGACGTCGGGGCCGAAGCCCCGCCTCCTGGTGAGCGCGGCATAACACAGTGGCTCAGCATTGGGGTATCAGGTGCAGTAATAGGGACATATACGACAACAGCGGCTCAGTATTGGGGTATCAGGTGCAGTATTAGGGACACATGCGGCAGCAGAGGCTCAGCATTGGGGTATCAGGTGCAGTAATAGGGACACATACGGCAGCAGAGGCTCAGCATTGGGGTATCAGGTGCAATAATAGGGACACATACGGCAGCAGCGGCTCAGCATTGGGGTATCAGGTGCAGTAATAGGGACACATATGGCAGCAGCGGCTCAGCATTGGGTTATCAGGTGCAGTAATAGGGACACATACGGCAGCAGCGGCTCAGTATTGGGGTATCAGGTGCCCTTAATAGGGACACATACGGCAGCAGCGGCTCAGCATTGGGGTATCAGGTGCAGTAATAGGGACACATACGGCAGCAGTGGCTCAGCATTGGTGTATCAGGTGCCCTTAATAGGGACACATACAGCAGCAGTGGCTCAGCATTGGGGTATCATGTGCAGTAATAGGGACACATACGGCAGCAGCGGCTCAGCATTGGGGTATCAGGTGCAGTAATAGGGACACATACGGCAGCAGTGGCTCAGCATTGGGGTATCAGGTACAGTAATAGGGACACATACGGCAGCAGCGTCTCAGTATTGGGGTATCAGGTGCCATTAATAGGGACACATACGGCAGCAGCGGCTCAGCATTGGGGTATCAGGTGCAGTAATAGAGACACATACGGCAGCAGTGGCTCAGCATTGGGGCATCAGGTGCAGTAATAGGGACACATACGGCAGCAGTGGTTCAGCATTGGTGTATCAGGTGCCCTTAATAGGGACACATACAGCAGCAGTGGCTCAGCATTGGGGTATCACATGCAGTAATAGGGAGACATACGGCAGCAGCGGTTCAGCATTGGGGTATCAGGTGCAGTAATAGAGACACATACAGCAGCAGCAGCTCAGTATTGGGGTATCAGGTTCAGTAATAGGGACACATACGACAACAGCGGCTCAGTATTGGGGTATAAGGTGCAGTAATAGGGACACATACAGCAGCAGCAGCTCAGTATTGGGGTATCAGGTTCAGTAATAGGGACACATACGACAACAGCGGCTCAGTATTGGGGTATCAGGTGCAGTAATAGGGACACATACGGCAGCAGAGGCTCAGCATTGGGGTATCAGGTGCAGTAATTGGGACACATACGGCAGCAGAGGCTCAACATTGGGGTATCAGGTGCAATAATAGGGACACATACGGCAGCAGCGGCTCAGCATTGGGGTATCAGGTACAGTAATAGGGACACATACGGCAGCAGCGGCTCAGTATTGGGGTATCAGGTGCCCTTAATAGGGACACATACGGCAGCAGCGGCTCAGCATTGGGGTATCAGGTGCAGTAATAGAGACACATACGGCAGCAGTGGCTCAGCATTGGGGCATCAGGTGCAGTAATAGGGACACATACAGCAGCAGTGGCTCAGCATTGGGGTATCACATGCAGTAATAGGGAGACATACGGCAGCAGCGGCTCAGCATTGGGGTATCAGGTGCAGTAATAGGGACACATACGGCAGCAGTGGCTCAGCACTATGGTATCAGGTGCAGTAATAGGGACACATACAGCAGCAGCGGCTCAGCATTGGGGTATCAGGTGCAGTAATAGGGACACATACAGCAGCAGTTGCTCAGCACTGGGGTATCAGGTGCAGTAATAGGGACACATACGGCAGCAGCGGCTCAGCATTGGTGTATCAGGTGCAGTAATAGTGACACATACGGCAGCAGTGGCTCAGCATTGGGGTATCAGGTGCAGTAATAGGGACACATACGGCAGCAGCAGCTCAGCATTGGGGTATAACCAGGATGAGGGGTTTGTGCAGGTTGGAGATTCATGGTGATGGGGCTGCAATATTAGAAGTGAAACATGTCATTGTTGTATTCTCTGTAGCAGAGTCGTGGCAGGAGGAGTTGTCATGTCGATCTGGGCCAGATGGAAAAGACGTGAAAAGTGAACGATTCCATTAGAAAGATCGTCAGCGGTAAGACACCAACTATAACTGTGCAGTAATCACTTATATGTTTTGTAGGACTGGTATTTACCACTCACCATATGGTGGTAATATCAATATTGGTCTTTATATAGGGATTATTTTCAGTAACAGCGCAGTCATCTCCTACATACACTATTAGGGTGCGTCACCGAGTTGTAATCAAAGTTACCTGGTTAGGGGCCCACTCAGACGTTTCGCCCCCCCTAAACCGAAACCCTAGCTACGCCTCTGCCTAGCCCTAATGGAAAGATGGAAATACATTTTTTTAATTTTATTATTTTTCCCTAACTAAGGGGGTGATAACGGGGGGTTTGATTTACGATTTATAGTGGATTTTTTTGTTTGGCAGTGTCACACGCTAAAAGACACTTTTTATTGTTAAAATAGTTTTTGCATCACCACATCTTGATAGCTATAATTTTTCCATATTTTGACCGACCGAGTTATTTGAGGTCTTATTTTTTGCGGGACGAGTGGATGTTTCTATTGGTACCATTTTCGGGCACATGACTTTTTTGATCGCTTTTTATTCCGATTTTTGAGACGCAGAATGAACAAAAAACAGCATTTCATGAATTTCTTTTGGGGGGGTGCATTTACACCGTTCCGCGTGTGGTAAAATTGATAAAGCAGTTTTATTCTTCGGGTCAGTATGATTACAGCGATACCTCATTAATATCATTTTTTTATGTTTTGGCACTTTTATGCAATGAAAACAATTTAATATAAAAAATAATTATTTTTGCATCGCTTTATTCTGTGAGCTATAACTTTTTTTATTTTTTGCTGATGATGCTGTATGGCAGCTCGTTTTTTGCAGGACAAGATGACGTTTTCAGCGGTATCATGTTTATTTATATCCGTCTTTTTGATCGCGCGTTATTGCACTTTTTGTTTGGCGGTATGTTAATAAAGCGCTTTTTTTGCGTTGTTTTTTATTTTTATTTTTTAAGGGGTTCGCTAAAGGGATTAACTAATGAGACAGTTTTATAGGGCGGGTCGTTACGGACACGGCGATACTAAATTTGTGTACATTTATTGTTTCTCTTTTTTTATTTCCAAAAAATGAATTTATTAGGGAATATTTTTTTTTATTTATTTAGCGATTTTTTTATAAATTATTTTTACTTTTTTTTTTTCTTCTTTATTACATTGTCCCAGGGGAGACATCACTGTCATGTGTCAGATCGCTGATCTGACACGTCCTACAGCGCTGTGACAAATCAGTGATCTGACTGGCTCTGCACAAGGCTTCCTCATGCCTGCGCTCTGCACGCACTGAGGAAGCCACCTCCCTGCAGGCCCCAGAGGGCCCCTGTGGTCATATTCGATCGGGGGACGTGCAGGGAAGGAGGCCCCCAGAGCAGCGCAGCACATCGCGCTGCGCTGGGGGTCGCGGTGAAGCACGGAGGCAGCCCCCTCCCTGCCGATGCTTCTCTAAACCCCCGATACACTGTGGTCGTGTTTGATTAGTGTGCCAGGGGTTAACATGTCGGGGACGGGATAGTACGTCCAATGTCAGAAAGGGGTTAATGTACACTCTGCACCCCATCTTGACTGCAAAAAAACAAAATGTAGAAATTTTTGCAAATTTATTAAAAAAAAAACAACTGAACTAGTCTTCTTGGGAATGATGCAACAAGTTTTTCACACCTGGATCTGGGGATCCTCTGACATTCTACCTTGCAGATCCTCTCCATTTCCTTCAGGTTGGATGGTGAATGTTGGTGGACAGCCATTTTCAGGTCTCTCCAGAGATGCTCAATTGAGTTTAGGTCAGGGCTCTGGCTGGGCCAGTCAAGAATGTTCACAGAGTTGTTCTGAAGCCACTCCATTATTATTTTAACTGTGTGCTTAGGGTCATTGTCACTTTGGAAGGTGAATCTTCTGCCAAGTCTGAGGTCCAGAGCACTCTGGAAGAGGTTTTAATCCAGGATATCTCTGGCCGCATTCATGTTTCCTTCAATTGCTACCAGTTGTCCTGTCCCTGCAGCTGAAAACCACCCCCATTGCATGATGCTACCACCACCATGTTTCACTGGTGGGATTATATTGGGCAGGTGATGAGCAGTGCCTCGTTTTCTCTACACATACCACTTAGAATTATCACCAAAAAGTTCAAACTTCGTCTCATCAGACCAGAGAATCTTATTTCTCATAGCCTGGGAGTCCTTCATGTGTTTTTTAGCAAACTCTATGCAGGCTTTCATATGTCTTGCACTGAGGAGAGGCTTCTGTCGGGCCACTCTGCCATAAAGGCCCGACTGGTGGAGGGCTGCAGTGATAGTTGACTTTGTGGAACTTTCTCTCATCTCTCTACTGCATCTGTGTAGCTCAGTCACAGTGATCTTGGGGTTCTTGTTTACCTTTCTCACCAAGGCTCTTCTCCCATAATTGCTCAGTTTGGCTGGACAGCCAGGTCAAGGAAGACTTCTGGTGGTCCCAAACTTCTTCCATTTAAGGATTATGGAGGCCACTGTGCTCTTACGAACCTTGAGTACTGCAGAAATTCTTTTGTAACCTTGGTCAGATCTGTGCCTTGCCACAATTCTGTCTCTAAGCTCCTTAGCCAGTTCCTTTGACCTCATGATTCTCATTTGGTCTGACATGCACTGTGAGCTGTGAGGCCTTATATAGACAGGTGTGTGCCTTTACAAATCAAGTCCTATCAGTTTAATTAAACACAGCTTGACTCCAATGAAGGAGTTGAGCCATATCAAGGAGGAAATGGACAGCATGCAACTTAAATATGAGTGTCTGAGCAAAGATTCTGAACACTTATGACCATGTGATATTTCAGTTTTTCTTTTTTAATAATTTTGCGAAAAAATCTACATTTGTTTTTTTTCAGTCAAGATGGGGTGCAGAGCGTACATTGATGAGAAAAAAGGAACTTTTTTTGAATTTACCAAATGGCTGCAGTGAAACAAAGAGTGAAACATTTACAGGGGTCTGAATACTTTTCGTACCCACTGTATTTGGTACCATTGCCCTTAAACTTAATGACTTTGGTCAAACGTTTGGGATATCCTTCCACAAGCTTCTCACAATAGTTGGTCATAATTTGGGCCTATTCTTCCTGACATGTGATGTAACTGATCCAGGTTTGTAGGTCGCCTTGCTCACGCACCTGCCTTTTCCGCTTTGCCCATAAATTTTCAATAGTATTGAGATCAGGGCTTTGTGATGGCCACTCCAAAACATTGACTTTATTATGCATTGACTTTAATTTTTTTCTTAGTCCCTCCATGGCACTTAACCTTTTATTTGTCTTATCACTTCTTTAATGCCCTGCAATATTTATATACTTATGCAGGGTAATAGACTTGTCAGTGTTAGGCCAATTGCTTATGAGTAGTGTTGAGCATTCCGATACCGCAAGTATCGGGTATCGGCCGATATTAGCGGTATCGGAATTCCGATACTTAATTCCGATACTTTTTTCATATCGGATTCCGGGATCGGAATCGGAATAGGAAGTTCCCATCATGCTATGAGCCTGCTTGCTTTGATTAAGCCAATGGGAATCCTCCGAAGTGTGGGCACATCCTGTTAGGCATGTAGGCATGTTAACTATTGGCATGGCTGTGATTGGCTGCCGAAATGATGTCATGATGCACTATAAAAGCCACCGCAGCCGCCATTTCTGGTCACTCTGCTGTGAATTCAGTTAGGGACAGGCTGCTGTAGAAGACTGTGAGGGACAGTTAGAAATAGCGATTCCACCAAACATCTAGTGCTTTACCCAGGCTACATAAACCACCACTGTAGCCTTCTTTGCCCTAGCAGCAGTGTTCACAGCTGTCTGCAAGGGCTGTGTGAGTGCAGCTCACGCTGTGGAGTGGGTCCTGCAGCCACGTCAGGCTGTAGGCCACCCAGTGTGATCACTGCTGCCTCATACATCTTTTATTTTTTGAGCTGCATTTTTTAAATAATTTCAATCTAGTGTGCTTCCATCCGTATCCATATACGTTGGTTGCAAACACTAGTAGTAGACAGCGGAGCCTTTCTGCAGCCTTTCAGTGCTAGTGTCCACTTTGCTGCACTGTTCACGGCTGTCTGAGAGGTCTCTGACTGTGTGTGAGTGCAGCTCACGCTGAGTAGTGTGTCCTGCAGCTACGTCTGGCTGTAGGACGCTCAGCGTGCGTCACTGCCTCACACATATTTTTATTTGAGTGCAGCTCATTTTTTCTTCTATTAGTGTGCATCCATCCGTCTCCATCTACGGTGGTTGCAAACACTATATAGGAGTACACAGCGGAGCCTTTCTGCAGCCTGTCAGTGCCAGTGCCCACTTAGCTGCACTGTTGACGGCTGTCTGAGAGGTCTCTGACTGTGTGTGAGTGCAGCTCACGCTGAGTAGAGTGTCCTGCAGCTACGTCTGGTTGTAGGACGCTCAACGTGCGTCACTGCCTCACACATATTTGTCTCTGAGTGCAGCTCATTTTTTCTTCTCCTATTAGTGTGCATCCATCCGTATCCATCAACATTGGTTGGTTGCAAACACTATATAGGAGTAGATAGAGGAGCCTTTTTTTCTGGCTTGTGCCCTGCCGGCGCAGCCAGATTAGTATTACCCAATTTTTTTGGAGCCTCATCTTTTGCATTGTAGGTTACCTGCCTGCATTGTAATAGCTCCAAAAAGTTGGTGATACTATCAGTTTCAATTCTTTGTTCTCATACTTTGAGTTTGTTTCAAACAAAGAAACCACATAAAAAGTTCACCAAACACTACATTTTGAACTTGTGTAGGCCACATCAGCTCCTATTAAAGTCTAGTCCACACACACACACTTCATAAAATTAGTGTTTCTTGTACCTGTAACCAGCTGTTCAGGAATAAGCACACTAAGGCCCCCCTTTGTACTTTTTTGCCTATCTTAAGCAGTCTTGCAAGATGAAGAAGGCAGGGAGTAAGGCGCGGGGGCGTGGGCGTGGGCGTGGAGTTTCAGCAGGGAGAGGACGTGGGGATTCTGCAGGGAGAGGACGTGGGGATTCTACAGGTAGAGGACGTGGGGATTCTGGGCCTGCTGCGGGCACCAGTGGATCAGCATCCCCCAGTTTTAGCAGGCAACAGTCCTTTATGCGCAGCTTTGTAGGACCTCAACGTACCCCACTGCTGCGGGAGGAACAAATTGAAGCCGTTGTCGGATGGATGGCAGCTAACGCATCGACTTCAATTACTTCCGCATCCTCTCAGGGTCAGAGCACCGAAGAGCAACCATCTGTCTCTTCACCACCTGCCAAAGTGCCCAGGCAGTCAGAGAGACATGGACAGGAGCCATCACAGTCTCTACTTCTGTTCTCGGAATCTGTTGGCTTGGAAAGAGGGGGCCAGCCAAGCAGCATTCCTGAATGTGAAGAAGAGGGAGTATGCAGTGATGCGCAACTTCTTTGTCCCTCTGAATCTGAAGAGGCGAGTGGGCCAGTGCCTATGGTCAGCACACCTCAGTACGCATCAGATGATGACGAGACTCAGTTGCCACTTTCTGGTGCGTACGGTGCTGGCGAGACAACCCCGGAGAAGCAGCTGTTTGAAGAGGGGAGGGAAGATGATGAGGTCCTTGACCCATCATGGCGTGAGCAACAGGAAGGTGGTGGGAGCAGCTCGGAGGAAGAGATTCCCCTACCGGCCAAAACAGGAGGCAGAGGGAGGGGGAAGACTTGGTTGCCTGTACCCTCCACTTCGGCACCCGTTAGGAGCATTCCTCCTTCCAAAGGCAAACCGGGCGCTCACAAGAGTTGCAGTGCGTGGTCCTTTTTTGACACAGTTGCAGATGACATTTGCTTTGTCAAATGCAAGCTGTGTCATCAGAGAGTCAAAAGAGGGAGAAATGTCAGCAACCTCAATACCACAAATATGTGGAAACATGTGCGCACCAAGCACGAGTTGGAGTTGCAGAGACACCCTGAAGACGTAGGCCAACGTACAGCACCACCTACCACCTCTTCAGTTCGTGTTGGGCCCTCTTCCTCCAGCTCACACACTGCTGGTTCGGCTTCCTCACAGGATCGCCAAGGAAGAACCTCTGCCACTGTTGTCCGGAGACCCTGTCAGATTCCACCCATAACAGCACGTTCCCATCCATCACAGCCATCGGTAGCACAGGCATGGGATAAAAGGCGCCCTTACTCGGCAAACCATCCCCGAGCACAGTCTCTGAATGCTGGCATTGCCAAACTTCTGGCAGTTGAAATGCTGTCATTCAGGCTGGTGGACACTGACACCTTCCGGGACTTAATGGCATTGGCAGTCCCCCAATACAACGTGCCCAGCCGCTTTTATTTCAGCAGGCGAGCCGTCCCTGCCCTGCAGAAACATGTTGAGGGCAAAATAAAACATGCGCTACTAAACGCCGTTAGTAGCAAGGTCCACCTGACCACCGATGCGTGGACCAGTAACCATGGACAGGGACGATACCTTTCCCTCACTGCCCACTGGGTCAATGTTGTGGAGCCGGGTACGGATCTGGAGAGTGGCGCTGTACGTGTTCTTCCAACGCCACGGATTGCAGGACTCCAGTCTGTACACATAGACTCCTCCTCCTACTCAAGTTCCTCAGAAACAGCAGAGCAGGAGCCTGTTACGACCGATATGAGCACAGCCGTGGCCAAACGTCAACAGGCTGTACTCAAATTAATTTCTTTGGGGAATCGAAGCCACACAGCGCAGGAGCTCTGGAATGCTATCAAGCTGGAGAGCGATGTGTGGTTTGGGCCAGCGAATCTCCAGCCGGGCTTGGTAGTGTGTGACAATGGCCGAAATCTGGTGGCAGCTCTTGGCCTAGGCAACCTCACACACATCCCATGTCTGGCACATGTTCTTAACTTGGTCGTGCAGAGCTTTCTGAGGGACTATCCGGATCTTGCTGCACTGTTGCACAAGGTCCGCATAGAGTGCGCTCACTTGCGACGTTCCAGCACGGCAAGATCGCGCCTCGCTGCTCTGCAGCGACGATTTGGCCTTCCGGAACATCGCATCATATGTGACCTACCCACCCGGTGGAATTCAACGTTACATATGTTGGAGCGGTTGTGTGAGCAGCAGGCAGCAGTCATGGAGTACCAGCTGCATCAGGCGCAAACAAGTCGCACTGTGCGCCGTTCACACTTCAGCACCATTGAGTGGGCCTCTATGAAGGACATCTGCCTCGTTTTGCGTGCCTTCGATGAATCCACGCGGATGGCGAGTGCAGACGATGCACTAGTCAGCATGACTGTCCCCCTTATCTGCCTGCTTCAACAAACACTGCAAGCACTAAGGGATGAGGTTTCAGAAGAGGTGGAGGATGAGGAGTCCCAAATGCCATCTGCTTCTGGACAGTCTGCGCTACGTGTTTCCTCACAAAGGCCTAGGCAGGGGACACTTTGTGAGGAGGATGAGGAGGAGTCGATGGAGGAGGAAGACATCTCTCCAGAGGAGGGAGGTACACAAACCTCTACTCAGTATGTACAGCGAGGGTGGGGTGATGCAGAGCAGGTCGAGGTCACGCCTCAAACAGGGGACAGCGGTTCTTTGGCAGTTGGGAGTCTGCAGCACATGGTTGATTTCATGCTGCAGTGCCTGAGAAACGACCACCGCATCGCCCACATTCTCGTCTCGGCTGATTATTGGGTGTACACCCTCCTAGATCCTCGCTACCGGGACAGCGTACAAAGGCTCATACCAACGTTGAACCGGGAGCGTAAAATGCGGGAGTACGAAGAGTCACTGGTGCAGTCCATAATGTTTTCCATTCCACCCGACAGCATTGTTGCTAGTGCTTTACAAAGCAGCTCTGTGCGTCGAGGCAGTGGAGGAAACTCTGCACAAAGAGGGAGCAGAGGCAGTGCCGCAGCACAAGGCAAGACCACTATGGCCCAAATGTGGCAAAGTTTTGTGTGTCAACCACAATTGTCTACACCATCAGCGACGCCTCGAGTCAGCAGGAGGCAACGCTTCCGTCAGATGGTGTCAGACTACATGTCTTGCCCTGTCGCTGTACTCCCAGATGGCTCTTCCCCCTTCAAGTTTTGGGTCTCTAAGCTGGATACATGGCCAGAGCTTAGCCAGTATGCATTGGAGGTGCTGGCTTGCCCTGCTGCCAGTGTATTATCGGAACGTGTCTTTAGTGCCGCAGGTGGTGTACTAACAGACCGTCGCACGCGACTATCTTCCGATAATGTTGACCGGCTGACTTTTCTGAAAATGAACAAGGCCTGGATCTCCAAAGACTTTGCCATTCCTCTTACAGACTAAATTAGTGGTTGGCAACTGTATCCAGGTCTGCTGGTGTGTTCATTTTTCTACCACCTGAACTATAATCCCTGTGCTTCAACACAGCCAGTTGTCGCTCAGATGTGTCGTCTGCACAGAGAAACACACTAGCTCCTGTGTTACTGGGGTTCAGTAATGCCAGCTGATCCCCTGCTGTGTGGACGGCAGAGTCACCAGCTCCATCAACATTCAAACCACTACTGATTTTTAAACGTGCCCAACTTAGGTCTCTGGCTCCACTGTCTCTACTATTTCCCCTGACCTCCAACCCCGCCATCTACATCTCTGAAGTGGCGTCAGCACAATCTACACTTGTTCCTGTGTTCCTGTGGCTCAGTCCCATCAGTTTATCCCCTGATGTGTGTCCGGCAAGGTCTCCTGCTCTGTCCACATTCCCATAACCAGTAGTGGGAATGAGGACAGAGCTGGCGAACTTGCCGGACAAACATCAGGGGATCAACTGATGGGACTGAGCACCAGTAACACAGGAACAAGTGTAGATTGTGCTGACGCCACTTCAGAGATGTAGCTGGCGGGGTTGGAGGCCAGGGTAAATAGTAGAGACAGTGGAGCCAGAGGCCTAAGTGGAGCATGGTTAGAATCAGTAGTAGTCCACAACCTCCATAAAAACCGATGCCCATTGGCCTCTGCATGCGGCATGCGTAATCCTGGGCTCCAACAGCGTCAGTTGGTGTTCAGAAGTGTCGTCTCCACAGAGCCAAACACATTCGTTCAAGTGTTAGTGGGGTTCAGCACTGCCAGCTGTTCCCCTGCTGTGGAGATGGCAAGTCTCCTGCTGCATTCACCTGCCAAAATCCAGTAGGCCCCAGCCTGCTCCTCGCCTAATCCTGGGCTCCAACAGCGTCAGTTGGTGTTCAGAAGTGTCGTCTCCACAGAGCCAAACACATTCGTTCAAGTGTTAGTGGGGTTCAGCACTGCCAGCTGTTCCCCTGCTGTGGAGATGGCAAGTCTCCTGCTGCATTCACCTGCCAAAATCCAGTAGGCCCCAGCCTGCTCCTCGCCTAATCCTGGGCTCCAACAGCGTCAGTTGGTGTTCAGAAGTGTCGTCTCCACAGAGCCAAACACATTCGTTCAAGTGTTAGTGGGGTTCAGCACTGCCAGCTGTTCCCCTGCTGTGGAGATGGCAAGTCTCCTGCTGCATTCACCTGCCAAAATCCAGTAGGCCCCAGCCTGCTCCTCGCCTAATCCTGGGCTCCAACAGCGTCAGTTGGTGTTCAGAAGTGTCGTCTCCACAGAGCCAAACACATTCGTTCAAGTGTTAGTGGGGTTCAGCACTGCCAGCTGTTCCCCTGCTGTGGAGATGGCAAGTCTCCTGCTGCATTCACCTGCCAAAATCCAGTAGGCCCCAGCCTGCTCCTCGCCTAATCCTGGGCTCCAACAGCGTCAGTTGGTGTTCAGAAGTGTCGTCTCCACAGAGCCAAACACATTCGTTCAAGTGTTAGTGGGGTTCAGCACTGCCAGCTGTTCCCCTGCTGTGGAGATGGCAAGTCTCCTGCTGCATTCACCTGCCAAAATCCAGTAGGCCCCAGCCTGCTCCTCGCCTAATCCTGGGCTCCAACAGCGTCAGTTGGTGTTCAGAAGTGTCGTCTCCACAGAGCCAAACACATTCGTTCAAGTTTTAGTGGGGTTCAGCACTGCCAGCTGTTCCCCTGCTGTGGAGATGGCAAGTCTCCTGCTGCATTCACCTGCCAAAATCCAGTAGGCCCCAGCCTGCTCCTCGCCTAATCCTGGGCTCCAACAACGTCAGTTGGTGTTCAGAAGTGTCGTCTCCACAGAGCCAAACACATTCGTTCAAGTGTTAGTGGGGTTCAGCACTGCCAGCTGTTCCCCTGCTGTGGAGATGGCAAGTCTCCTGCTGCATTCACCTGCCAAAATCCAGTAGGCCCCAGCCTGCTCCTCGCCTAATCCTGGGCTCCAACAACGTCAGTTGGTGTTCAGAAGTGTCGTCTCCACAGAGCCAAACACATTCGTTCAAGTGTTAGTGGGGTTCAGCACTGCCAGCTGTTCCCCTGCTGTGGAGATGGCAAGTCTCCTGCTGCATTCACCTGCCAAAATCCAGTAGGCCCCAGCCTGCTCCTCGCCTAATCCTGGGCTCCAACAACGTCAGTTGGTGTTCAGAAGTGTCGTCTCCACAGAGCCAAACACATTCGTTCAAGTGTTAGTGGGGTTCAGCACTGCCAGCTGTTCCCCTGCTGTGGAGATGGCAGTCTCTCCTGCTGTCTCCGCATTACAAAGACAGTAGGCCTCTGCCTACACCCTCCTATTTCCTGGGCTTCAACACAGCCAGTTGTAGTTCGGAAGTGCCGTCCACACGGAAAGAGATACTTGCTCCCGTGTCTCAGTGGGGTTCAGTAACGTCAGCTGATCCCCTGCTGTGTGGATGGCAGTCTCTCCTGCTGTAAACTCATTCAAAATACAGTAGGCCTCTGCCTACACCCTCCTATTTCCTGGGCTTCAACACAGCCAGTTGTAGTTCGGAAGTGCCGTCCACACGGAAAGAGACACTTGCTCCCGTGTCTCAGTGGGGTTCAGTAACGTCAGCTGATCCCCTGCTGTGTGGATGGCAGTCTCTCCTGATGTAAACTCATTCAAAATACAGTAGGCCTCTGCCTACACCCTCCTATTTCCTGGGCTTCAACACAGCCAGTTGTAGTTCGGAAGTGCCGTCCACACGGAAAGAGACACTTGCTCCCGTGTCTCAGTGGGGTTCAGTAACGTCAGCTGATCCCCTGCTGTGTGGATGGCAGTCTCTCCTGCTGTCACCTCATTCAAAATACAGTAGGCCTCTGCCTACACCCTCCTATTTCCTGGGCTTCAACACAGCCAGTTGTAGTTCGGAAGTGCCGTCCACACGGAAAGAGACACTTGCTCCCGTGTCTCAGTGGGGTTCAGTAACGTCAGCTGATCCCCTGCTGTGTGGATGGCAGTCTCTCCTGCTGTCACCTCATTCAAAATACAGTAGGCCTCTGCCTACACCCTCCTATTTCCTGGGCTTCAACACAGCCAGTTGTAGTTCGGAAGTGCCGTCCACACGGAAAGAGACACTTGCTCCCGTGTCTCAGTGGGGTTCAGTAACGTCAGCTGATCCCCTGCTGTGTGGATGGCAGTCTCTCCTGCTGTAAACTCATTCAAAATACAGTAGGCCTCTGCCTACACCCTCCTATTTCCTGGGCTTCAACACAGCCAGTTGTAGTTCGGAAGTGCCGTCCACACGGAAAGAGATACTTGCTCCCGTGTCTCAGTGGGGTTCAGTAACGTCAGCTGATCCCCTGCTGTGTGGATGGCAGTCTCTCCTGCTGTAAACTCATTCAAAATACAGTAGGCCTCTGCCTACACCCTCCTATTTCCTGGGCTTCAACACAGCCAGTTGTAGTTCGGAAGTGCCGTCCACACGGAAAGAGATACTTGCTCCCGTGTCTCAGTGGGGTTCAGTAACGTCAGCTGATCCCCTGCTGTGTGGATGGCAGTCTCTCCTGCTGTCACCTCATTCAAAATTCAGTAGGCCTCTGCCTACACCCTCCTATTTCCTGGGCTTCAACACAGCCAGTTGTAGTTCGGAAGTGCCGTCCACACGGAAAGAGATACTTGCTCCCGTGTCTCAGTGGGGTTCAGTAACGTCAGCTGATCCCCTGCTGTGTGGATGGCAGTCTCTCCTGCTGTAAACTCATTCAAAATACAGTAGGCCTCTGCCTACACCCTCCTATTTCCTGGGCTTCAACACAGCCAGTTGTAGTTCGGAAGTGCCGTCCACACGGAAAGAGACACTTGCTCCCGTGTCTCAGTGGGGTTCAGTAACGTCAGCTGATCCCCTGCTGTGTGGATGGCAGTCTCTCCTGCTGTCACCTCATTCAAAATACAGTAGGCCTCTGCCTACACCCTCCTATTTCCTGGGCTTCAACACAGCCAGTTGTAGTTCGGAAGTGCCGTCCACACGGAAAGAGACACTTGCTCCCGTGTCTCAGTGGGGTTCAGTAACGTCAGCTGATCCCCTGCTGTGTGGATGGCAGTCTCTCCTGCTGTAAACTCATTCAAAATACAGTAGGCCTCTGCCTACACCCTCCTATTTCCTGGGCTTCAACACAGCCAGTTGTAGTTCGGAAGTGCCGTCCACACGGAAAGAGATACTTGCTCCCGTGTCTCAGTGGGGTTCAGTAACGTCAGCTGATCCCCTGCTGTGTGGATGGCAGTCTCTCCTGCTGTAAACTCATTCAAAATACAGTAGGCCTCTGCCTACACCCTCCTATTTCCTGGGCTTCAACACAGCCAGTTGTAGTTCGGAAGTGCCGTCCACACGGAAAGAGACACTTGCTCCCGTGTCTCAGTGGGGTTCAGTAACGTCAGCTGATCCCCTGCTGTGTGGATGGCAGTCTCTCCTGCTGTAAACTCATTCAAAATACAGTAGGCCTCTGCCTACACCCTCCTATTTCCTGGGCTTCAACACAGCCAGTTGTAGTTCGGAAGTGCCGTCCACACGGAAAGAGACACTTGCTCCCGTGTCTCAGTGGGGTTCAGTAATGTCAGCTGATCCCCTGCTGTGTGGATGGCAAAGTCTCCTGCTGCCTACACAGTCGTACCACTACTGATTTTTAACCGTGCTCCAATTAGGCCTGTGGCTACACTGTCTCTCGTATTTCCCCTGTCCTCCAACCCCGCCAGTTACAGCTCCGAAGTGGCGTCTGCACAATCCACACTTGTTCCTGTGTTACAGGTGTTCAGTCCGGTCAGTTAATCCCCTGATGTGTGTCCGGCAATGTCGCCTGCTCTGTCCACATTCCCATTATCGGAATGTGGACAGAGCAGGCGACATTGCCGGACACACATCAGGGGATTAACTGACCGGACTGAACACCTGTAACACAGGAACAAGTGTGGATTGTGCAGACGCCACTTCGGAGCTGTAACTGGCGGGGTTGGAGGACAGGGGAAATACGAAAATCAGTGAAGCCACAGGCCTAAGTGGAGCTTGGTTCAAATTAGTAGTCTACAACCGATCTTAAAATTTCTTCAATGCAGCCTAAGCCTGCTCCGTGCTTGTCCCTGGGCTTCAACACAGCCAGTTGTTGCTCGGAAGTGCCGTCTTCACAGAGTAAAACACTAGCTCCTGTGTTTGTGGGGTTCAGTAACGTCAGCTGTTCCCCTGCTGTTTTGATGGCAATCTGTCCTGCTGCCTCCCAATTGACAGCACATCAGGCCTCAGCCTGCTAAGTGCTTGTCCTGGGCTCCAACATCGCCAGTTGCTGCTCATAACTGACTTTGGCACGGGTACTCCCTCCTGCCCAGCTTGGTTCCAGCCCTGCCTGCTGTTTCCGGGAAGTGTCAATGTCAGTTTGCCACCCCAAGTTGCCATGTCGTGTTGCGGTTGGGTTAGCCGAGGCTAGGGTGCCAGCAGTTTAGGTGCTTCCTATGTGGACTGCGGGTTCTGGTAAGAAAGGTTTGTTCCATAGTGCCAGTAGGACAAGCACCCCCTGTAGGACTGTGTGATTCGGTAACTGCGGCCAGCTTGCGGCATGCCAACTTTGCTTTTCAGGGGTAACTTCTGATACCCCTCCGGGTTCCAGCACCGTCAGCTGGTTCTCATCAGAGCCTTTGGCCTAGGTGCCTCCATCTCGGTATCCGAGTTCCGGCAACGTCTGCTGGTCCTTGGTAGTGCTTTGTAGCACAGGTACCTCCTGCTTAGTAACCGGGTTCCAGCACCGTCAGCTGGTCCTCGGTTGTGCCATTGGCTCTTATTCCTTCTGCTGCCCCTCCGGGTGCCAGCACTGTCAGCTGGTCCTCGCTATTTCCATTTGCTCTTGCAGCTTATGCTACCCCTCCGGGTTCCAGCACCGTCAGCTGGTTCTCGTCAGAGCCTTTGGCCTAGGTGCCTCCATCTCGGTATCCGAGTTCCGGCAACGTCTGCTGGTCCTTGGTAGTGCTTTGTAGCACAGGTACCTCCTGCTTAGTAACCGGGTTCCAGCACCGTCAGCTGGTCCTCGGTTGTGCCATTGGCTCTTATTCCTTCTGCTGCCCCTCCGGGTGCCAGCACTGTCAGCTGGTCCTCGCTATTTCCATTTGCTCTTGCAGCTTATGCTACCCCTCCGGGTTCCAGCACCGTCAGCTGGTTCTCGTCAGAGCCTTTGGCCTAGGTGCCTCCATCTCGGTATCCGAGTTCCGGCAACGTCTGCTGGTCCTTGGTAGTGCTTTGTAGCACAGGTACCTCCTGCTTAGTAACCGGGTTCCAGCACCGTCAGCTGGTCCTCGGTTGTGCCATTGGCTCTTATTCCTTCTGCTGCCCCTCCGGGTGCCAGCACTGTCAGCTGGTCCTCGCTATTTCCATTTGCTCTTGCAGCTTATGCTACCCCTCCGGGTTCCAGCACCGTCAGCTGGTTCTCGTCAGAGCCTTTGGCCTAGGTGCCTCCATCTCGGTATCCGAGTTCCGGCAACGTCTGCTGGTCCTTGGTAGTGCTTTGTAGCACAGGTACCTCCTGCTTAGTAACCGGGTTCCAGCACCGTCAGCTGGTCCTCGGTAGTGCCATTGGCTCTTGTTCCTTCTGCTGCCCCTCCGGGTGCCAGTACCGTCAGCTGGTTCAAGAGGACAAAGAACAGGAAGACAACCACCAAGATGCAGAACAACAAGAGAGAGAAGACAAAGAAGCATAAAAAAAACAAAGCAGAAGAACATTAAGTATAAGACTAATACTCTGAGCAAATGATATTATCTTATTTATAAGCAGAAGAAGACTAAGCAGTGTATGGGGGTGAGTCCGTTCCTCCTCGTGGTGCCCCTGGAAAAGGCCTGCTTCTGCAGGCCAAACTGAACGCGGACAAATCCTGTTGTAAATCTTTTGTGACAGGCAGAACGGAAGGTGTAAACTTCTAACTTTTCTAGATAACAACTACAGGAATGCCTGACACAAACAAGAATATGATGAAGAAGAATAGGAAGAAGATGAAGAAGCTGAATATGTAGAATAATAATTGTTGAATAAGAAGAATATGAAGAATGTAAGAAAAGGAAGAAGAAGAAGAAGAAGAAGAATGTAAAAAAAGGAAGTAGAAGAAGAAGAAGAAGAATGTAAAAAAAGGAAGTAGAAGAAGAAGAAGAAGAATGTAAAAAAAGGAAGTAGAAGAAGAAGAAGAATGTAAAAAAAGGAAGTAGAAGAAGAAGAAGAAGAATGTAAAAAAAGGAAGTAGAAGAAGAAGAAGAAGAATGTAAAAAAAGGAATAAGAAGAAGAATGTAAAAAAAGGAAGTAGAAGAAGAAGAAGAAGAATGTAAAAAAAGGAAGTAGAAGAAGAAGAAGAAGAATGTAAAAAAAGGAAGTAGAAGAAGAAGAAGAAGAAGAATGTAAAAAAAGGAAGTAGAAGAAGAAGACATACATGTCTGGCAAAATATAAATGAGGCTAACATAGTCAATATCTTTGTAACTCCTAACATCTTTAAAAAAAAAAGTTTAATTCCTGCTATTCCATTTGATTGGGCTAAACCTCTATGGCTTTAATGTCTCCTCCACCTCCCACAATACATTCTACATTATTCTTAGTTGTTTTTCTTCATGTAGAATTAACCTACAAGGAAAGAAAGGGTTTTTTTTAATTCCGATATTTTGGCCCCATTGACTTGCATTGGTTCCCGGTATCGGAATCGGCGATACCGATACTTTTTTTAAAGATCGGCCGATCCATTCCGATCCGATATTTTCAAGTATCGGCTGGTATCGCTCAACTCTACTTATGAGCGTATGAAAATTCATCGGTATTTCTTCCTGAAAACTCATACGATTATATTTCCATGTGCCATTCCTGTGCCAGTTTTTGATGTCTATGTGTGATCTGCTTTCATGCATCTACACAAAAAATGTACATAATCACATACAGTTTCATAGTTTTATAATAAAAATGTACCTGTAATAATCGGATGCCACTTGGATGTTTTGTGTAGGATCCGTTTGCTTTTCTGCTCCCTTAAACTTGAATGGGTAAGGCTAGTTTCACATTAGCGTTTTTTAGCGCAGCGCGTCGTGCGCAAATAGAAACGCATGCAAAAAATGCATCATGAGTTTTGTATGCGTTTGCTTTTTTTAGGCGCATGCGTTTTAACCAGTTTGTAGCCATTTTAACTCTTAAAATGCATGCGATTTTAAACGCAGGCATGCGCATGTCCATGAGCATGCCTGCGTTCCCATAGACTGTAATGTGATTTTTTTGTGCATTCCATGCTCATTCCACGCGTATGCGTTTTTTTGACACAGGTTGGACGGACCAAAAATGCAACAGGTTGCATCCGGCGCGCCTAGGCGCACACTACAAAAAAACGCATGCAAACGCATGCAAACGCTAGACCATGCGCCCAAATGTTAAACATAGGGGAGCATGGTGCATGCGCATGGACGTGCACGGTGCGCTGTGCTAAAAAACACTAGTGTGAAACCAGCCTTAGTCTCATCCAAGAAAGTAGTATCTGTGATTTTTTTACCCCTTATCGCTGACAATCTTTTACTGTACATTTCGGTTTGTATATATTGCAATCACAGCTGCTTGCACCTGTTAACATTTGCTTCATTCTGTTAGAAGCTGCTGATCAAATCTGGGATTTTTTTTTACTAAAATTGACATCAGAAGGAAACGAGAGAAGCAAAAAAATAAAAACTGCATTAACCCCTTACCTACAATTGACGTAATATTCCGTCCATGTGACCATGGACCTAATTACCATGGACGGAATATTACGTCATCGCGATCAGCGGCGCCCACGTGGTGAGCGCCGCTGATCGCGGCCGAGTGTCAGCTAATTATCACAGCTGACACCCGGCACAATGTGTCAGGGGCGGTCACGGACCGCCCCCGACACGTTAACCCCTTGCACACCGCGATCAAACGCGATCGCGGTGTACCGGGGGTTAAAGGGAAGCATCGGCAGGGAGGGGGCTCCCTCCGTGCTTCCCTGAGCCCCCCACGGCAGCGCAATGTGCAGCGCTGCTGCGGGGGACTCCCTTCCTCCAGGCCCCCGAATCCAAGATGGCGACGGGGGCCTTCGGGGGCCTGAGGAAGCTGGCTTCCTCAGTGCCTGCAAAGCGCAGGCATGAGGAAGTCTGCAGCAGTGCCTGTGACAGATCGCTGATCTGTCACAGTGATCTGTGATGTGACAGATCAGCGATCTGTCACAGGACAGTGATGTCCCACCTGGGACAAGGTAATAAAGTAAAAAAAAAAAAAAAAAAAGTGTTAAAAATAATTTAAAAAAAATCGCTAAATAAATTAGTTAAAAAAAAAAAAATATTCCCCAATAAATCCATTTTTTGAAAATAAAAAAAAAACAAAACAATAAAAGTACACATATTTGGTATCGCCGCGTCCGTAATGACCTGCCCTATAAAACTGTCCCATTAGTTAACCCCTTTAGCGAACCCCTTAAAAAATAAAAATAAAAAACGAAGCAAAAAATAATGATTTATTATCATACCACCGAACAAAAAGTGCAATAACGCGCGATCAAAAAGACGCATATAAATATCCATGGTACCGCTGAAAACGTCATCTTGTCCAGCAAAAAACGAGCCACCATACAGCATCATCCGCAAAAAAATAAAAAAGTTATAGCTCGCAGAATAAAGCGATGCAAAAATAATTATTTTTTATATAAAATTGTTTTCATTGCAAAAAACCGACAAAACATAAAAAAACGACCTAAATGAGGTATCGCTGTAACCGTACTGACCTGAAGAATAAAAACGCGTTATCAATTTTACCGCACGCGGAACGGTGTAAACGCACCCCCCAAAAGAAATTCATGAAAAGCTGGTTTTTGTTCATTCTGCATCCCAAAAATCGGAATAAAAAGCGATCAAAAAATGTCACGTGCCCGAAAATGGTACCAATAAAAACGTCAACTCGTCCCGCAAAAAATAAGACCTCACTTGACTCGGTGGGTCAAAATATGGAAAAATTATAGCTCACAATATGTGGTGATGCAAAAACTATTTTTACAATAAAAAGCGTCTTTTAGCGTGCGACAGCCGCCAAACATAAAAACCGCCATAAATTGTAAATCAAACCCCCCGTTATCACCCCCTTAGTTAGAGAAAAATAATAAAACTAAAAGAAAATGTATTTATTTCCATTTTCCCGCTAGGGTTAGGGTTAGGGTAGGGTTAGGGTTAGGGCTAGGGTTAGGGCTAGGGTTAGGGCTAGGGTTAGGGTTAGGGTTAGGGCTAGGGTTAGGGCTAGGGTTAGGGTTAGGGCTAGGGCTCAGATTAGGGTTAGGGGTGTGTTGAGGTTAGGGTTGGAGTTATAATTGGGGGTTTCCACTGTTTGGGCACATCAGGTGCTCTCCAAAGGCAACATGGCGTCTGATCTCAATTCCAGCCAATTCTGCGTTGAAAAAGTCAAATGGTGCTCCTTCCCTTCCAAGCTCTGCCATGTGCCCAAACAGTGTTTTACCCCCACATGTAGGGTATCAGCCTACTCAGGACAAATTACAAAACAACTTTTGGGGTCCAATTTCTCCTGTTACCCTTAGGAAAATAAAAAACTGGGGGCAAAAATATAATTTTGCGGAAAAAAATGTTTTTTTTATTTTCACGCCCAGGCGTTATAAACTTCTGTGAAGCACTTGGGGGTTCAAAGTGCTCTCCACACATCTAGATAAGCTCCGTGGGGGGTCTAGTTTCCAAAATGGGGTCACTTGTGGGGAGTTTCAATAGTTTAGGTACATCAGGGGCTCTCCAAACGCACATGACACCCGCATACCAATCCATCAAAGTCTGCATTCCAAAACGTCACTACTTCCCTTCCGAGCCCCGACGTGTGCCCATACAGTAGTTTTCTCCCACATATGAGATATCAGCGTACTCAGGACAAATTGGACAACAACTTTTGGGGTCCAATTTCTCCTGTTACCCTTGGGAAAATAAAAAAAATGGGGACTAAAAGATGATGTTTGTTGAAAAAATACGATATTTTTATTTTCACGCCCGGTCGTTATAAACTTCTGTGAAGCACTGGGGGGTTCAAAGTGCTCACCACACATCTAGATAAGTTCATTAGGGGGTCTAGTTTCCAAAATGGGGTCACTTGTGGGGGGTTTCCACTGTTTAGGTACATCAGGGGCTCTCCAAACGCAACATGACACCCGCAGACCATTCCATCAAAGTCTGCATTCCAAAACGTCACTACTTCCCTTCCGAGCCCCGACGTGTGCCCATACAGTAGTTTTCTCCCACATATGAGATATCAGCGTACTCAGGACAAATTGGACAACAACTTTTGGGGTCCAATTTCTCCTGTTACCCTTGGGAAAATAAAAAAATGGGGACTAAAAGATCATGTTTGTGGAAAAAATACGATTTTTTTATTTTCACGCCCGGTCGTTATAAACTTCTGTGAAGCACTGGGGGGGTTCAAAGTGCTCACCACACATCTAGATAAGTTCATTAGGGGATCTAGTTTCCAAAATGGGGTCACTTGTGGGGGGTTTCCACTGTTTAGGTACATCAGGGGCTCTCCAAACGCAACATGACACCCGCAGACCATTCCATCAAAGTCTGCATTCCAAAACGTCACTACTTCCCTTCCGAGCCCCGACGTGTGCCCATACAGTAGTTTTCTCCCACATATGAGGTATCAGCGTACTCAGGACAAATTGGACAACAACTTTTGGGGTCCAATTTCTCCTGTTACCCTTGGGAAAATAAAAAAATGGGGACTAAAAGATCATGTTTGTGGAAAAAATACGATTTTTTTATTTTCACGCCCGGACGTTATAAACTTCAGTGAAGCACTGGGGGGTTCAAAGTGCTCACCACACATCTAGATAAGTTCCTTGGGGGGTCTAGTTTCCAAAATGGTGTCATTTGTGGGGGGTTTCTATTGTTTTGGTACATCAGGGGCTTTCCTAATGCGACATGGTGTCCGATCTCAATTCCAGCCAAAAACGTCAAATGGCGCTGCTTCCCTTCCGAGCTCTGCCATACGCCCAAATAGTGGTTTACACCCACATGTGGGGTATCAGCGTACTCAGGATAAATTGCACAATATCTTTTAGGGTCCTGTTACTTTTGGAAAAATAAGAATTGAGGGTGAAAAGATCATTTTTGTGGAAAAAATATGATTTTTTAATTGTACTGCTGTACGTTATAAACTTCTGTGAAGCCCTTGGGGGTTCAAAGTTCTCACCACACATCTAGATAAGTTCCTTGGGGGGTCTAGATTCCAAAATGGTGTCATTTGTGGGGGGTTTCCACTGTTTTGGTACATCAGGGGTTTTCCAATCGCGACATGGTGTCCGATCTCAATTCTAGCCAAAAACGTCAAATGGCGCTGCTTCCCTTCCGAGCTCTGCTATGCGCCCAAATAGTCATTTACACCCACATATGGGGTATCAGCGTACTCAGGACAAATTGCACAAAAACTTTTAGGGTCCTGTTACCCTTGGAAAAATAAAAATTGTGGGTGAAAAGATCATTTTTGTGGAAAAAATATGATTTTTTAATTGTACCGCTGTACGTTATAAACTTCTGTGAAGCCCTTGTGGGTTCAAAGTTCTCACCACATATCTAGATAAGTTCCTTGGGGGGTCTAGTTTCCAAAATGGGGTCACTTGGGGGGGTTTCCACTGTTTAGGTACATCAGGGGCTCGCCAAACGTGACATGGCGTCCGATCTGAATTCCAGCCAATTTTGCATTGAAAAAGTCAAACGGCGCTCCTTCCATTCTGAGCTCTGCCATGCGCCGAAACAGTGGTTCCCCCCCACATATCAGGTATCAGCGTAGTCAGGACAAATTGCACAATAACTTTTGCAGTCCAATTTCTCCTGTTACCCTTGGTAAAATAAAGAAAATTGAACCTGAAGTATTTTTTTTGTGAAAAAAAGTTAAATGTTCATTTTTTTTTTAATATTCAAAAAATTCCTGTGACGCACCTAAAGGGTTAATAAACTTCTTGAATGTGGTTTTAAGCACCTTGAGGGGTGCAGTTTTTAGAATGGTGTCACTTTTGGGTATTTTCTATCATATAGACCCCTTAAAGTGGCTTCAAATGCGAAGTGGTCCCTAAAAATAAAATGGTGTTGCAAAAATGAGAAATCGCTGGTCAAATTTTAACCCTTATAACTTCCTAGCAAAAAAAAATTTTGGTTGCAAAATTGTGCTGATGTAAAGTAAACATGTGGGAAATGTTATGTATTAAGTTTTTTGTGTGCCGTATCGCTGTGATTTAAGGGCATAAAAATTCAAAGTTGGAAAATTGCGAAATTTTCAAAATTTTCGCCAAATTTCCGTTTTTTTCACAAATAAACGCAAGTTATTTGAATGCAATTTTACCACGAACATGAAGTACAATATGTCACGAGAAAACAATGTCATAATCACCAGGATCCATGAAAGCGTTCCAGAGTTATGACCTCATAAAGGTACAGTGGTCAGAATTGTAAAAATTGGCCCGGTAGTTAACGTGCAAACCACCCTTGGTAGTGAAGGGGTTAAAAGAATTATGTCAATACAATGGGGTTTACATGCAATTCCGTGTAAAACAGAATATAACCTATTATAGTAATAAGATTAGCTCTATCGGATACAGACAACTCTACTACATATCCAATGAATTATAATGCAAACTGTATAGTAGAAAAAATGCGAATGCCAACAGATGCATGAGATATAAATGCAGATTAGGATCAATACACACAATTTAGGTTATGGGAAATAATTCTGCACACAACATACACAGTCACATTATTGTGCTTTTTTGATATATTTCATTGGCTTTTGGATACAGATCTTCACCTTTGCTCAGAATAAGTAGATCAAGGAAGAAACAAGAATTGTCCTGGAATCCTCCGACAAGCACATCTAAAATGCAAATGCCTTGTCTGCTAATTGATTCAGGGTCATGTACGCTGAACCCCAGACAATTGTAGAGGATTCAGGAGGCAGCGAGAATGATGAAGAGACAAATGCTTGCTCCTTATGTAGAGCACAATACAATTACATGGCCCGAATCCTCACTGCACCAGGATACAGCCAGCACAGCTCATTAAAATCTGAATTAAAGGTACAGGCGAGGCAGGGGACTTAGCTCTCACATTTGCGCTAAATCCTTTATTACAGTTTTTGGAAGCGAGGGTGAGAAGATGAAATTGAAAAGATAATAAGTTAAGAAGGAACAGCAATATAATCCGGAGACATCGGGAGAAGGAGGGAGTGGGAGAACTTCAGAAACAATCCAGATCTGGAAGGTTCTGCATTCAGCAGAGTTTGATTAATTATCGCAGACCACACCTTATTATTTTACCTTATTCTGCCCTTGTGTTACTGCACAGAGCTAGGTACAGACAATATATCTTTGACAACAAAATATCTTGTTGTTGTTCCATAGTTATAATCCACACTTCATCTTTGTACTTTGCCTACGGTTGGGTTCAGACGAGAGTATGAAAAATGGTCCAATTTTTGTCCCAAAGAATGGATGATTTTAATCCGTATTATCCTCCATGTGGTATCCGTTTTCATATATCTGCACCCAGGATTTAAAATTTGCAAGACAAAATACAGTTTCCTATGTTATTATTGCAAATATTACATATATGTACATACAATTATTAATTTTTACCAATATGAACCATTTTTAAACCTCCCCTGTTTTGTATATAACATCCCCATAACCATGGCCCTCCAGGCTTTATTTACCCATCAGGAACCATCCATTAGTAGTCCAGTAGTTCAAATGACCCTGTAGTGCTCTGCAAGAGGGGTCGAGAGGATATATTGAAGGATAGGACTGAAGAGAGGAATATACTGCAAGATGGGAATCTGTATAGAGGGGATGAGAGGATAAATATACAGCAAAATTGGGCTGTGTATTGGGGATGATTGAGAGATATACTTCAAGATTGGGCTGTATATAGGGGAATTAGATGAACTGCAGGAAAGAGCTCTGAATTCATTGGCCAGAAAAAAGGATATACTGCAAAATGGGTCTTTGTAAACAGATACTGAGATTAGATGATATGTGTTTGTTCCTAGTACTGAGAGACTAGTTATGTGAAACTGAAAATATCATTCTTTTGATGCATATGACTGAGGATTATCTTTTACTGTATACATCAATAGAGCAGCATTTTCAGCTTCACAAAACACAGCTTTACACTAACGTTATGGAGGAGTGCAGAAGAGTTGAGATCTATTAGAACCAGCTAATAATGAAAACCACACATGCAGCTACACCAGTGGTTCCCAAACTCCAGTCCTCGCGGACCCCAACAGGTCATATTTTCAGGATTTCCTTAGCATTTCACAGGTGATGGAAGTATCATCAAGGCATCAAGAATTCTCTCACATGTGTAACACTATGGAAATCCTGAAAACATGACCTGTTGGGGTCCGCGAGGACTGGAGTTTGGAAACCACTAAGCTATATATACAGAAGATAACAATTGATCAAGTAGGGTACAGTTGAAAGAGAAGACAGTGCACAGAAACATAAGTTGAATTCTACATTTAATTGTATATAAAATATCACTAGGCTCACCTAACTCAATTTCCAGTCCACCAAAATGTGTGTAAAACCGTTGTATTCAATAATAACTGTCACTGCATATGGATTATATTGAAATGTAATACCAGTTACTGACCTTGTTAAAGTTTCATTTCAGAAAATAGACTTGGTAAAATACAAGTCTGAGGTACATCCATAGTCCGCAATATGATGCTGGGTTTGGGTTGAAATAACTCCCATTCGGTATGTGGTAATTAGGAAGATTGTAAACGTAGCATGTCCCAAGCGGAGGCGTGCTTTAAGGGCCTGTCACACTAAGCGATAACGCTAGCAATATCGCTATAACGTCACTGGTTTTTGTGACGCTATAGCGATATTGCTAGCGATATCGCTATGTGTGATACTTACCTCCGAACACTCCCCCGCTGGTTATCGCTGATCGCGCGAGAACGTCCTGGGCCGTTTCTCATCGTCAGCTTCCTGCTGGGCTTCCTGTGGCGCCGATGAGCGACGCGTGGACGTGGGCGGGAGGACGTCAGGATCGCCTCGTCTGACAGGTAAGTAGTGACCCCCGACCCCTGCGATGTCGCTGGTGAGATCTGCCTGTGTGGCAGCTCACTAGCGACCACTTAGGCTAGTTTCACACTAGCGTTTTGGAGCGCAGCGACGGCCTACGCACGGCCGCCGCTAAGCCCCGCCCCCTGCCACGCCGCGCCGGTAGCTCCGCCCACCAGCGCATGACGCTGCATGCGCCCTGCATCCCCTATCTTTATCACAGGGGGCGCAGGCCGTGCGCAGTATGCGTTTGGCGGCGCATGCGTCCTTTTGACGGTGCGCTGACCTGCGCCAAACGCAACCCGCAACCCTCCGTGGGCGGAGCTACCGGCGGGGGCGCGGCAGGGGGCGGGGCTTAGTGGCGGCCGTGCGCAGGCCGTCGCTGCGCTCCAAAACGCTAGTGTGAAACTAGCCTTAGCAATGCGCCAGCGATCCGGACAGCGTCACCTTTAGACCCTGCTGCAATATTGCATCCTGTTTCAAGTGATGTCACTGCAATGGAAATGTGTAAGGACCAAATAAAGATCCTTTCGGTTATGGAAAAATAGATTTCCTTTGTCAGATTTATGTTATTATTGAATATAAAGAATTCCACATTCAAATTGGCTTGGTGAAAATTCAGAGAAGTGGGGCTGTTTAGAAGCACACATACGATGGGGATGAGGCCTGCAGCACTGAGGTGACGCAAATGCTGCAGGGAAATGTAGCTTTAGAAGATAAGTGTAGGACTGTCCATTTACTTATGGGAAGATACTCAGGGGAAGATAGAAGTAAAAAAAGACACACATGTGAAAGAAAGATACTTTATGTTGGCCTTAGTCGGTAAATTAACTAGAGGAGAGCATATGTGACAAAACTCGAATTCGCCTGTTAGCACAGACTGTACCTGTTTCCAATCTCTGCTCTGAATCCACTCCTGTGTCTCCATTCAATGTCAGCAAGCAGTTAATCCTGAATGCTATCTATGTGTTTTCAACTCTGCAAGCTTATATCTGGTAACCAGCTTTTCCAATCTCTGCTCTGAATCCACTCCTGTGTCTCCATTCAATGTCAGCAAGCAGTTAATCCTGAATGCTATCTCTGTGTTTTCAACTCTGCAAGCTTATATCTGGTATATAGTTTTTTCAACTTACTCTGCTTGTCCCCTTATGTTGTGAGGTCAAGAAACTTTTCAAAGTGCTTTATGATCCATGTAGTGCTGGACATGTGTTTATTTGACCACAACATTTTATTGGGTCCTGGTGTCTCAATTTAGTGTGATTGATTAACAAGCAGAGAGAGCCACAAAAAAAAAAAAACTTAGCCTTAACCTCCTATATATTCAGACCTAGCTAGGGGGAGCATTTATGCAGGGGTGGCATTTATGCACATGTAATCTAAGTACATGTATCAAAGTACTTCTGGCAGTTATAACATGGAAGTTAGACAAGGCAGGAGACAGGTAAGACATTTATATACATCTACTCTCTGTACATTTGGAGTACAACAAATATATACCATATGCATTTGTGTAATTTTTATCCTGGCCGCTGCATTCACACACATCCACCGCCCTGGCATTAACTCTCCACACTCCATCCATATTGGCCCCTCGCTTCTTTCCTCTCCTATGTATAGCACTCATGCTCTTTTCACATTGTTAAATTGCACAGATCCAGCCAGTCCCACCATTCAACACCAGATACGCTCTCACAAATCACTTAACCATCTGCTCACTCTTTCTATCCTCCTTCTCCTAGTTGCAGGAGACATTGCTCCCAACCCTGGTCCCCCATGTTATAGAAAGTCAAACCCCCCCACTGCTACACTCAGAAACCCCTCTAATCTTATTAATATTCCCTGCATGCCATCTGTCTCTCTTAATTGTGCACTTTGGAATTCTCGCTCAGTGTGTAACAAACTCTCCTTCATTCATGACTTCTTCCTTTCTAATTCTCTTAACCTCCTGGCTCTTACTGAAACCTGGATCCAGCAGTCAGATACTACCGCTGCTGCTGCTCTTTCATACGGGGGGCTACACTTCTCTCATACCCCAAGATCAGACAATAGAGCTGGTGGAGGCGTTGGTCTGCTCCTATCACCAAAATGTACCTTTCAGGTTATCCCTCAAGTACCCTCACTTGTCTTCCCTTCTTTTGAGGTCCATGCCGTCAGACTCTACACCCCCTTCTCCATGCGAGTGGCGGTGGTGTATCGTCCTCCCGGCCCCTCCCATCAGTTCCTGGATCATTTTGCCACTTGGCTTCCACATTTTCTCTCCTGTGACATCCCTACCCTCATCATGGGAGATTTCAACATCCCCATTGCTCTTCCCCTCTCCCCATCTGCTACTCACCTTTTATCTCTAACCTCCTCATTTGGCCTTTCGCAGCTTACTAATTCTCCAACGCATGAAGACGGAAACTCCCTCGACTTGGTCTTCTCTCGGCTTTGTGCAGTGGATGATTTTGCAAACTCCCCTCTCCCGCTCTCTGACCACAATCTTCTTTCATTCTCTATAAAGAACTGCCAGGCTGCTCAGGTCACCCCCACTGTCCAGACTTATAGAAACATACAGGCCATTAACACCCAGAAAATTCTGAAGAACTTGCAGTCTTCATTGGCCCCTATCTCCTCCCTCTCATGTCCTGATTCTGCATTGAAGCATTACAATGAAACACTTCAAACTGCCCTGGATGAATTTGCACCCCCTATAAATAGAACACCACAACGCAGACGGCGACAACCCTGGCACACGGTGCAAACACGTTTCCTGCAGCGGTGCTCCAGGTGCGCCGAACGTCTGTGGAGAAAATCCAATCTACACGAAGATTTCATCCATTTTAATTTTATGCTTAGAACATACAACACTGCCCTTCACCTCTCCAAACAAACCTATTTCAACACCCTCATCATCTCACTGTCCAATAACCCGAAACGTCTCTTTGACACTTTTCATTCTCTACTCAATCCAAGAGTACAGGCCCCAACCACGGAGCTCCGAGCTGACGATCTGGCCAATTACTTCAAAGAAAAAATTGACCAGATCCGACAGGAAATTATCTCCAAATCCCCTCATACCATGCACTGTCCTCCCTCCCCCACTGCATCTAACTCACTCTCTGATTTTGAACCAGTCACAGAAGAAGAAGTAAGCAGGCTCCTTGCATCTTATCGCCCAACTACTTGCACCAGTGACCCATTTCCGTCACATCTCCTCCAGTCCCTTTCCCCTGCTGTCACCCCTCACCTAACTAAAATATTTAACCTCTCTCTCTCTTCTGGTATTTTTCCCTCCTCATTTAAGCATGCCATCATACATCCACTACTTAAAAAACCATCCCTCGACCAAAACTGTGCCGCTAACTATAGACCTGTCTCTAATCTTCCCTTCATCTCTAAACTCCTGGAACGCCTGGTCCACTCCCGTCTTATCCGCTGTCTCTCAGAAAACTCTGTTCTCGACCCTCTCCAATCCGGTTTCCGCTCTTTACACTCCACTGAAACTGCCCTCACTAAAGCCTCTAATGATCTGCTAACAGCTAAATCAAATGGTCATTACTCCATGCTAATTCTCTTGGATCTCTCTGCAGCATTCGACACTGTGGATCATCAGCTCCTCCTCACTATGCTCCATTCCATTGGCCTCAAGGACACCGTTCTCTCCTGGTTCTCCTCCTATCTCTCCGACCGCTCCTTTACTGTTTCTTTTGCTGGTTCCTCCTCCTCTCACCTTCCCCTTACTGTTGGGGTTCCTCAAGGATCGGTTCTAGGCCCCCTCCTCTTCTCCTTGTACACTGCCCCTATTGGTCAAACAATCAGTAGATTTGGTTTCCAGTACCATCTCTATGCTGATGACACCCAATTATACGCTTCTTCTCCTGACATCACGCCAGCCTTTCTAGAAAACACTGGCGATTGTCTAAACGCTGTGTCTAATATCATGTCCTCACTATATCTGAAACTGAACCTGTCAAAGACTGAACTCCTTGTGTTTCCTCCCGCTACTAATGTACCTACACCCGACATTGCCATTTCCGTCTGTGGTTCCACTATTACTCCCCAGCAACATGCCCGCTGTCTTGGGGTCATACTTGATTCCGAGCTTTCCTTTGCCCCCCACATTCGATCACTGGCTCGCTCTTGTCATCTGCACCTCAAAAACATTTCTACAATTCGACCTTTTCTTACTTTTGACTCTGCAAAAACTCTTACTGTTTCTCTTATTCATTCTCGTCTCGACTATTGTAACTCTCTTCTAATCGGTCTCCCTCTTACAAAACTCTCCCCTCTCCAATCTGTCTTGAATGCTGCAGCCAGGATCATATTCCTCACCAATCGTTACACCAATGCCTCTACCTTGTGCCAGTCATTACACTGGCTACCCATCCACTCCAGAATTCAGTATAAACTTATTACCCTCACCCACAAAGCCCTCCATGGCTCAGCACCACCCTACATCTCCTCCCTTGTTTCAGTATACCACCCTACCCGCGCCCTCCGTTCTGCTGATGACCTGAGGTTAGTATCCTCAATAGTCAGAACCTCCCACTCCCGTCTCCAAGACTTTACACGTTCTTTCCAATTCCAATTCTTTGGAATGCACTTCCCAGGTCAATACGATTAGTCCCCAATCCCCACAATTTTAAGCGTGTCCTGAAAACGCATTTATTCAGACTGGCCTATCGCCTCAACACATTAACCTAACCTATCCCTGTGTGGCAGAGCCAAAAGTTTTACCATAACCAGGTTCCCAGCATCATGTTCCCACATGCTTTATGCATCCATTAGCCCTCTGTGTCTGTACTGTTACACACTTAACATTATGGCTGGTCCATACAATCAGGGCAACTGTTACCACCCACCTTTCGTGTCTACCTCTTTCCTCATAGACTGTAAGCTTGCGAGCAGGGCCCTCACTCCTCTTGGTATTTGTTATAATCTACTGTATGTGATTATTGTTATGCTGTAATGTCTATTGTCTGTACAAATCCCCTCTGAAATGTAAAGTGCTGCGGAATATGTCGGCGCTATAAAAATAAAATTTATTATTATTATATTATTATTACCTGGAAATTCAGTTTGCAGAGTAGTTATTCTCCATGAATTCAATGTCCCTTATTTTTCCCCTGGGGTCTCTCATATTTTACATAAGATGTAAAAATTTAAAAAATAATACTTACTGCATGCCTGCCTTATGGCTCACCTCTCCTTCCGCTCCTGCTGCTCCCTGTCCATTGTCCGGCATTCCACGCTTCTGTTGTGTTGCACCTCTGGCACTGTGCCCATTCTAGGCTTGAGTAAGCCCTGAAGCATGCACGCTGTTAGTACCACCCAAATACATGCATTTAAGTAAAAAAATATACAGTATATTGCCTACGATGTACATTCCATTTAAACTTAGGCTAGGAACACACTGCATTTATGGCTACTGTTTAGTGTATATCACTGACAGTGTAGAAGAGGCCTGGGATCGAGAGCATGCCCAGAAGGATTCAGGCAGTGTTTAAATCCAAAAGGTGGATTTGCAAAAACTGACAAAATAGTAAAAATTTAAATTTAGATTTTTAGGAGCTAAACATTAATGAAGAAGTGATATGACAAGAATCTGCATAACTAATCATATGCAAAATAGTTGCAAGTAGTGATGAGCGAGTATACTCGTTGCTCGGGTGTCTTCCAAGTATATTGGTGTGCTCAGAGATTTAGTTTTCGTCGTCTCAGCTGCATGATTTGCGGCTGCTGGACAGGCTGAATACATGTGTGGAATGCCTGTTTGTTAGGGAATTCCCACATGTATTCTGCCTGTCTACAAGTCACAAATCATGCAGCTGAGACTATGAAATCTAAATCTCCGAGCACGCCAAAATACTCGGAGGACACCAGAGCAGAACCAAGATGATTGTATATAAAATGATTCATGTTAGAAGCAAAAGTTCAAAATATTGTTACCCTTTTGCTCGTCAGTGTATAATAATGCCTCCTGATTGGCTGTGCCATACCATGTGATGTACAAGCTGCAAGGCATTATGGGAAGTCCGCAAAGCTGTGCCTGAGGTTATGGTTGATGTAATTTACTGAAATGTGTAAAATGGCAATATTGTTTGCAAATCTGATTACAAATTGTTCAAATTCACTGAAGTCAGCAAATTCCGAAAAATTTTTACACAAAATTGATTTACATCAATTTGATTTGCTTATGTCCACTAGTCATCCATCCTTACTGTTGTCACTGTCGGGGATATACCTCCTGAGTGTGTACACCAACAGTGGACATAGTTGCAGTGTGTCCCTAGCTTAAGTTTAACCCCTTTCTGCCATCTGACTTACTATACCGTCCATGTGACTCAGCACAATTTGACCATGGATGGTATAGTATGTCATAGCGATCGGCCACACACACGAGTGGTGTGCGGCCAATCGCCGCTGGGTGTCAGCTGATTCACACAGCTGACATCAGGCACTAAGTGCCAGGAGTGGTCACGGACCACTCTCAGCACTTGAACCCCAGAAAGGCTGCAATCAAACACGATCACAGCATTCTGGGAGCAGGCAGAGGGCTGACAGCCTCTTTGCCTTTGCATCGGAGACCTCGCGGTGTGATGCGGGGTCCCAATCGCTGCCATAGTAACCCAATGTTGTCATGACGACATCTGGGTTACCAGAGCTAAGAAACCCTATCATGCGCCGTGCATGATCAAGATGTCTCTCAGGTCAGTGTGCAGAAAGTGCAGAGCTGACAGTTTCTATAGCATGCAGATGCTGCTTCATCTGCATGCTATAGAAGCGATCAACCTGCAAAAAATGATTGTGTTACAAAGTGTAAAAGATAGAATAAAGTAAAAAAATTAAAAAATAATTGTAAAAATATTAAAAATAGAATAAATATTGATTTTTTATTATTATTATCACAAAATAAATATTAGAATAAAAAAATTCTAAACAATAAAAGTACACATATTTGGTATCTCAGCGTCCGTAATGACCGGACCTATAAAACTGTCCCACTAGTTGACCCCTTTAGTGAACACTATAAAAAAAAAACAAGGCAAAAAACAGTGCTTTATCATCATACAAAACAAACAAAAAAACAAACAAACCAAGCCAAACAAAAAGTGGAATAATACGTGATCAAAAAGATGGATATAAATAACCATGGTACCACGGAAAACATCATCTTGTCATGCAAAAAACGAGCTGCCATACAGCGTCATCAGCGAAAAAATTAAAAAGTTATAGCTGTCAGAATAAAGTGATGCAAAAACAAATTTTTTTATATAAAATAGTTTTTATTATACAAAAGCACCAAAACGTAAAAAAAATATAAATGACGTATGCCTGTAATCGTACTGACCCAAAGAATAAAACTGCATTATCAATGTTACCACACATGGAATGGTATCAACGCCACCCCAAAAGAAATTCATGAATTGCTGGTTTTTGTTCATTCTGTCTCCCAAAAATCGGAATAGAAAGTGATCAAAAAATGTCATGTGCCTGAAAATTATACAATAAAAACATCAGCTCATTCCACAAAAAACAAGACCTCACATGACTCTGTGGCCAAAATATGGAAAAATAATAGCTCTCAAAATGTGGTGATGCAAAAACTATTTTTTATCTTTTAGCGTGTGACATCTATCAAACATAAAACCCCGCTATAAGGCCTCTTTCACTCGTCCTGATATTTCTGGTACCAGAGATATCAGTGACCGTGTGTGTAATACTTGCAGCACACGTGTAGCATGTGTGTGCTGCATCAGTACCACACGGACGGGCGCCTGGGAAGAAGCGCTGCAGTAAGCGCTGTTCATCGGCGTTGGGTGCTGAACATGGCTCTCATCATTCTCCTCTGCTCTGCCGGCGATCGGCACGAGCAGGGAAGAATCATAAGAGTTACATTTAACCCCTTAACGACTGCCGATACGCCTTTTAACGGCGGCAGTTAATGGTGTTTAAACCACAGCGCCGCTTTTTAACGGCACTGAGGTTTAAGGTTATAGCGCTCGACAACATTGGAATTTCTCTGGGGTCTAGGCTGCCGGGGGTAGCTGAGACCCAGAGAACATGATTCGGGTCAATTTTTACAGACCTCGGTGTTGTGATCGCCGTTATTAACGATATAACGGTGACCACAAAAAAAAAGCCTGATTTTCCATTTAATTTCTCTCTCCTCTGATGTGTTTGCACATCAGAGGAGAGAGAAATAGGGTCCCCCGGTCCTCCGATCACCCCCCGGGTACCTCCGTTGTCCCTGCAGTTCCCCTGAAGGCCCCCAGGACACCGGCTTCTTCTTCCGGGAGAAAATGGCGGGTGCATGCACAGTGCGCCCACCGAGATCTGCCGGCAGGCACCTGGCATCAATAAGATATTTTTTCCTATTGGTACATTTTGATCACTGTGATAGACCCTATCACAGTGATCAAAATAAAAAAATAGTAGATCAAACCCCACTTTATCACCCCCTTAGTTAGGAACAAATAATAAAATTAAAAAAATATTTATTTGCATTTTCTTATTAGGTTTAGAGTTGAGCTAAAGTGAGTTGGGCTAAAGTTAGGGTTGGAGTTAAAGTTAGGGTTGGGGTTAGGGTTTGGGTTTTGGTTTTGGTTGGGATTAGGGTTGGGATTAGGGTTAGGGGTGTGTTAGGGTTATGGTTAGGGTTGATATTAGGGTTAAGGGTGTGTTGGAGTTAGGGTTGGAGTTATAATGGGGGGTTTCCACTGTTTAGGGACATCAGGGGTTCTCCAAACATGACTTGGCATCTGATCTCAATTCCAACCAATTCTGCGTGGAAAAGGTCAAACGGTGTTCCTTCCCTTCCTAGCTCTGCTGTGCGTCCAAACAGTATACTCAGGACAATTTGGACAAAAAATTGTGGGGTCCAATTTCTCCAGTTACCCTTGTGAAAATAAAAAATTGGAGGCAAAAAGATAATTTTTTGTGAAAAAAATATGATTTTTTATTTTTACAGCTCTACGTTATAAAATTCTGTGACGCACTTGGGGGTTGAAAGTGCTCACCACACTAGATAAGTTCCTTAGGGGGTCTAGTCTCCAAAATGGTGTCACTTGTGGGGGGTTTCCACTGATTAGGCACATTAGGGTCTCTCCAAACGCGACATGGCGTCCGATCTTAATTCCAGCTAATTTTGCGTTGAAAAAGTAAAATGGTGCTCCTTCCCTTCCGAGCTCTGCCATGCGCTAAAACAGTGGTTTACCCCCACATATGGGGTGTCAGCATACTCAGGACAAATTGCACAACAACTTTTGGGGTCCAATTTCTCCTGTTACCCTTGGGAAAATAAAAAATTGGGGGTGAAAAGATCATTTTTGTGAAAAAATATGATTTTTTATTTTTACGGCTCTACGTTGTAAACTTCTAGATTCCAAAATAGTGTTACTTGTGGGGGGTTTCCACTGTTTAGGCACATCAGGGGCTCTTCAAATGCAACATGGCGTCCAATCTCAGTTCCAGCCAATTTTGCTTTGAAAAGTCAAACGGCGCTCCTTCTCTTCTGAGCTCTACCATGCGCTCAAATAGTGGTTTACCTGCATATATGGGGTATCAGTGTACTCAGGACAAATTGTACAACAGCTTTTGGGTTCCAATTTCTCCTGTTACCCTTGATAAAATAAAAAAAATTGGATCTGAAGTAAATTTTTAGTGAAAAAAGTTAAATGTTCATTTTTTTTAAACATTCCAAACATTCCTGTGAAACACCTGAAGGGTTAATAAACTTTTTGAATGTGGCTTTGAGCACCTTCAGGGGTGCATTTTTTATAATGGTGTTACTTTTGGGTATTTTCTGTCATGTAGACCCTCAAAGTGACTTCAAATGTGATGTGGCACCTAAAAAAAAAGATGTAAAAATGAGAAATCGCTGTTTAACTTTTAACCCTTATAACTTCCTAACCAAAAAAAAATTTGATTCCAAAATTGTGCTGATGTTAAGTAAACATGTGAGAAATGTTATTTATTAAATATTTTATGTGACATATCTCTGTGATTTAAGGGCATGAAAATTAATAGTTTTTCGACAAATTTCCTTTTTTTTCACAAATAAATGCAAGCCATGTCAAAGAAATTTTACCACTAACATGAAGTACAATATGTCACAAGAAAAACAATGTCGGAATCACCGGGATCCATGGAAACTTTCCAGAGTTATTACCTCATAAAGGGACAGTGGTCAGAATTGTAAAAATTGGCCTGGCCATTAACATGCAAACCACCCTTGGGGTAAAGGGGTTAAAGAGAATGTGCATCTTAGGGAATATATTTTTTTTAACCTAAATGCACGTATCTAGGTGGAAAAACAATTCTTGCAGTTGGATTTCTTTACAATTTTTAATCCATTAGGCATTTGCAGGATTTTTAGTTTTTTGCACATTCATCTTTAATGCGGTATTAGGATATAAATCACATGAAATGAGCTAAAAAAAAAAATGAAATTCCGTTCACAGAGTGCAAGTGGTGCAAATTTAAAAAAAAACGAATTGCCAAAATGATTTTTTATACAAAATACATGCATTTGAGTAAAAAAGTCCCCAAAGATGCTTAGCCCTTTTAAGTTCACACAATCATTTTTTCGGTCTGCATGTTATGTGTATGTACAGGGGACAGTGCATTGACCACTTGTAGCTTATGTGCTGGTAAAAATGGGTGATTTTCCACATAAACCTTAGGACTGCATGGAAAAAATACTCAGCATGTGCTAGTCTGGTCAGGTTTACAGCTCAGAATAATGCATGTAAACATGCAGCAGCTACTGCACCCATCCGCCAGGTTATGTGCAGACGTGACTAGTTCGTTAAGCTTAGCGCGTGTCTGAACTTAGGCTAAGATCGATACCTTATTTCTCTTTCAATGGACCCAATCCACAGTGCACACCTTTCCAGTCCAGTAATCAGCCAGTGCAACATCTTTCTGACTCTAGTACTGGAGAGAAAAAGAATACAATCCCCTAACTCCTTTCCTGCCACAGTCTCACAACATATATTGTTCTCATATGCTGCCATTTAAAATCAAAGTAAACGCTGATTCATTCTATTGATTGTTCTTCTGTATTTAATCTATTGATTCTTTCTCCCCCTGCTCGAGATTTAGATTTTATAGCATTCGCAAAATGAACGGAAGCAAGAGGAGAGTAATCAGCACCACGTAACCTCCGGCCGAGCCGCAAAGTGGAACCACAGTGTCCATTCTAAGCCGCTATTTCATGTGACTTAAATCCAATTTGTCTTGCGCAGGCGAGAATACAATTGGCCTTAATATATTAACAACATGACTTTACCTGTCACTTCTATTCTTTGTCACTTTCACCAGCTCAAGCTGAAGCGCACAGTCCATACATGATGTGTTTTCATTCAGAATTTAATTGTCAAAGGGTTAATTTACAGCCACAGAAGAGATTGATCTATTTATGGGTTCAGTTTTGCATGGCTCATTCATGTGTTTTCTTATGCAGTATTATATTTTATTATTTGGAAGTCCCCATTAACTGGTCCTGGAATGTCCAGATGCTCATGGGCGGGCATACCGCCTGTTCAACCGGTGCTACTGCACCGGGGCCCAGAGGCTCCAGGGGGACCCTGCAGGGTAGCTAATAATGAGGGCAATCAGGCCGGTTTCTCTGGGCCTGAGGCTCCGGGGGGCCCCTGGCCAGATTGCCCTCATGTGCAGCGGGCAGGGAGCGATCCTAGCAGCTCCGCTGCCTGCAAGAGTAAATAGCAGGAGCGGAGCTGCAAGGATCCTTCCTGCCCAGCGCCCACGCTTCCTGTCTCTGACACAGAGATCAGCGCCGCTCTATGACGTCATCATTCAGCGGCCGGCTAGCCACTGTGCCAGAGCGAGGGAGCCCAGGCGCTGGTGATGCTGCGGACAGGTGAGAGGTGGTGTGTGTATGTTTTGCATGTTTGTATGTATGTGTATGTGTGTGTGTGTGTGTTTTGTGTGTATGTGTGTGTTTTGTGTGTGTGTTTTGTATGTACGTGTATGTGTTTTGTATGTATGTGTGTGTCTGTAGAGATGAGTGGTGGTGTATGTGTGCATGCTTGCATGCGTAGCACTGCAGGGGAATATACAGAGAGGTCAATGGTGCTGTGTGTGTGGTGTGTGTCTGTGGGTGTGTGAAGGTGGAGGAGAGGGGAATAATAGGGTGATGGGGAGAAGGCAATGATGGGGGTGATGGGGAGAAGGCAATGATGGGAGTGATGGGGAGAAGGCAATGATGGGGTGATGGAGAAGGCAATGATAGGAGTGATGGGGAGAAGGCAATGATGGGAATGATGGGGAGAAGGCAATGATGGGGTGATGGAGAAGGCAATGATGGGAGTGAGAGAAGGCAATGAGGGGAGTGATGGGGAGAAGACAGTGAAGGGGAGAAGGCAATGATGGGGTGATGGAGAAAGCAATGATGGGAGTGATGGGGAGAAAGCAATGATGAGAGTGATGGGGAGAAGGCATTGATGGAGTGATAGAGAAGGAAATGATGGGGTGATGGAGAGAAGGCAATGATGGGAGTGAGAGAAGGCAATGATAGGAGTGATGGGGAGAAGGCAATGATGGGAATGATGGGGAGAAGGCAATGATGGGGTGATGGAGAAGGCAATGATGGGAGTGAGAGAAGGCAATGAGGGGAGTGATGGGGAGAAGACAGTGATGGGGACAAGGTAATGATGGGTTGATGGAGGAGGCAATGATGGGAGTGATGGAGAAGGCAATGATGGGAGTGATGGGGAGAAGGCAATGATAGGGTGATGGAGAAGGCAATGATGGGAGTGATGGGGAGAAGGCAATGATGGAGAAGGCAATGATGGGAGTGATGGAGAAGGAAATGTTGGGAGTGATGGGGAGAAGGCAGTGATGGGTTGAAGGCACTGATGGGGTGATGGAGAAGGCAATGATGGAGTGATGGGGAGAAGGCAATGATGGGGTGATGGAGAAGGCAATGATGAGGTAATGGAGAAGGCAATGATGAGGTGATGAAGAAGACAATGATGGGAGTGATGGAGAGAAGGCAATGATGGGGGTGATGAGGATAAGGCAATGATGGGGAGATGGAGAGGGCAATGATGGGTTGATAGGGGAGAAGGCAATGATGGAGGTGGTGGAAAGGCAATGATGGGGTGGTGGGGGAAAAAGAAATGATAATGGGGTGGAGGGGGAGAATGCAATGATGGTGGTGGTGGAAAGGGCAATAATGGGGTGGTGGGGAGGAGGAAATGATGGAGGTGGTGGAATGGGCAATGATGGGAGTGGTGGGGGAGAAAGCAAAGATAGTGGTGGGGGAGAAGGCAATGATGGGGTGGGGGGAGAGAACAATAATGGGAGGCGGGAAGAGGAGGACAATGAGGGGTGTTGGGGATTTATAATGGCCTTAGGAACAGGGGAAGGTGGAGGAAGACATTATTGCTTATTATGTCTAACACAGTTCCTTAGTATATAGTTTACTCACTTATTATGTCTAACACAGTCCCTTAGTGTATAGTGTATTCACTTACTATGTCTAACACAGTCCCTTAGTATATAGTGTACGTACTTATTATGTATAACACCGTCCCTTATTATGTACCATGCTCTCTAGTTATATAAGGTGCTGTCCCTTATTGCTGTTATGTATAGTGCTGTATCTTACATAGTGTATACTTGTTAATTTTGTTATTTACAGTGCCCTCTTTTATTACATAGCCCCCTCTCTTTTTAGATATAAGATGACTGCTGATCGAGGAGCCGGTGACCAGTCTACCAGTCCATCAGCTCCTCCATTAGAAAGGAAGCTATGCATGTTTCTGAAGGCTTCCTCGGTCCAGTTGTTCACAAAATGAGCCACAGTCCAAATCAACTTTCAAATAGACAACTTTACTGATCCTTGTACACAGCACATCTACAGAGTGGGCCATTTTTATGGATAAACCTAAATAAAGTGGGAATGGTTATTGATATCAACTTCCTGTTTGTGGCACATTAGTATATGAGAGGGGGGAAACTTTTCAAGATGGGTGGTGACTAGTGTTGAGCATTCCGATACCGCAAGTATCGGGTATCGGCCGATACTTGCTGTATCGGAATTCCGATACCGACTTCCGATATTTTTTCAATATCAGAAGTCGGCAACGGAATCGGAAGTTCAAAGTTGATTGACAGCCTGACGTCATCATGATGCGCGGTGTGTGCGCATCATGATGCGCCGTCATTTCGGGCCTTCCGGGGGTCTCTGCCGGCCTGCCGGGGGGCTGTGTGGACTGCCCGGGGTCTGTACCTGCCTGCCGGGGGGCTGTGCCGGCCTGCTGGTGGTCTGTGCACCCTGTGGGGGTCTGTACCGGCCTGCCGGGGGGCTGTGCCGGCCTGCCGGTGGTCTGTGCACCCTGTGGGGGTCTGTACCGGCCTGCCGGGGGGCTGTGCCGGCCTGCCGGGGGGCTGTGCCGGCCTGCCGGGGGGCTGTGCCGATGTCCGGGGGTCTGTGCAAGCATCGTCCGATGGGACTACAAGTCCCATCTGGCGATGCCTGCTACCATGACAGTGATTGACACATTAGCCAATGATGGGACAGTAGTAGTCCCATCATCCGGCTAATGTGTTAAATGTTAAAAAAAAAAAAAAAAATACTACATACATACTACATGCATGCTACATACATACTACATGCTACATACATACTACATACATACCACATACATACTACATACATACTACATACATACTACATACATACCACATACATACCACATACACTCACTGGCCACTTTATTAGGTACACCATGCTAGTAACGGGTTGGACCCCCTTTTGCCTTCAGAACTGCCTCAATTCTTCGTGGCAGAGATTCAACAAGGTGCTGGAAGCATTCCTCAGAGATTTTGGACCATATTGACATGATGGCATCACACAGTTGGCGCAGATTTGTCGGCTGCACATCCCTGATGCGAATCTCCCGTTCCACCACATCCCAAAGATGCTTTATTGGATTGAGATCTGGTGACTGTGTAGGCCATTTGAGTACAGTGAACTCATTGTCATGTTCAAGAAACCAATCTGAGATGATTCGAGCTTTATGACATGGCGCATTATCCTGCTGAAAGTAGCCATCAGATGTTGGGTACATTGTGGTCATAAAGGGATGGACATGGTCAGCAACAATACTCAGGTAGGCTGTGGCGGTGCAACGATGCTCAATTGGTACCAAGGGGCCCAAAGAGTGCCAAGAAAAAATTCCCCACACCATGACACCACCACCACCAGCCTGAACCGTTGATACAAGGCAGGATGGATCCATGCTTTCATGTTGTTTACGCCAAATTCTGACCCTACCATCCGAATGTCGCAGCAGAAATCGAGACTCATCAGACCAGGCAACGTTTTTCCAATCTTCTACTGTCCAATTTCGATGAGCTTGTGCAAATTGTAGCCTCAGTTTCCTGTTCTTAGCTGAGAGGAGTGGTACCCAGTGTGGTCTTCTGCTGCTGTAGCCCATCTGCCTCAAAGTTCGACGCACTGTGCGTTCAGAGATGCTCTTCTGCCTACCTTGGTTGTAACGGGTGGCAATTTGAGTCACTGTTGCCTTTCTATCAGCTCCAACCAGTCTGCCCATTCTCCTCTGACCTCTGGCATCAACAAGGCATTTCCGGCCACAGAACTGCCGCTCACTGGATTTTTTTTCTTTTTCGGACCATTCTCTGTAAACCCTAGAGATGGTTGTGCGTGAAAATCCCAGTAGATCAGCAGTTTCTGAAATACTCAGACCAGCCCTTCTGGCACCAACAATCATGCCACGTTCAAAGGCACTCAAATCACCTTTCTTCCCCATACTGATGCTCGGTTTGAACTGCAGGAGATTGTCTTGACCATGTCTACATGCCTAAATGCACTGAGTTGCCGCCATGTGATTGGCTGATTAGAAATTAAGTCTTAACACACAGTTGGACAGGTGTACCTAATAAAGTGGCCAGTGAGTGTATATACCACATACATACTACATACATACTACATACATACTACATACATAACACATATATACTACATGCATGCTACATACATACTACATGCTACATATATACTACATACATACTACATACATACATACTACATATATACTACATGCATGCTACATACATACTACATGCTACATACATACTACATATATACTACATGCATACTACATACATACTACATGCATGCTACATACATACTACATGCTACATACATACCACATACATACTACATACATACTACATGCATGCTACATACATACTACATGCTACACACATACTACATATATACTACATGCATGCTACATACATACTACATGCTACATACATACTACATATATACTACATGCATGCTACATACATACTACATGCTACATACATACTACATATATACTACATGCATGCTACATACATACTACATGCTACATACATACTACATATATACTACATACATACTACATACATACTACATGCATGCTACATACATACTACATGCTACATACATACCACATACATACTACATACATACTACATGCTACATACATACTACATATATACTACATGCATGCTACATACATACTGCATGCTACATGCATGCTACATACATACTACATACATACTACATGCTACATACATACCACATATATACTACATACATACTACATACAATACGTTCATACAATACATACATAGACATACAGTACATATAACATAGAGTAACATACTTACCAATACTTGTCACATTGTTCCCCGAAGCCATTGTCTTTTACGGAATAAATATTAACATAACAAACCACAAAAATACTCACCCACGATCCGAAGCAGTCCACGAGTGTGTCCCACGACGATCTTGGGTAGAGAACTGCAGCATCAGCTGTTGCTGCCGTTCTCTACGGGCTGCAGGAATCCAATGACGGAAGGTAGGTATCCTTCCGCACTGTATTCCTCCGCCACTTAAAAAAAAAAAAAGTCCCTAGTCTCACTTTATGCCATTGCTGCGTGGGAAATTCCCACACAGCAATGGCATAAAGTGAGACTAGGGACTTTTTTTTTTTTAAGTGGCGGAGGAATACAGTGCGGAAGGATACCTACCTTCCGTCATTGGATTCCTGCAGCCCGTAGAGAACGGCAGCAACAGCTGATGCTGCAGTTCTCTACCCAAGATCGTCGTGGGACACACTCGTGGACTGCTTCGGATCGTGGGTGAGTATTTTTGTGGTTTGTTATGTTAATATTTATTCCGTAAAAGACAATGGCTTCGGGGAACAATGTGACAAGTATTGGTAAGTATGTTACTCTATGTTATATGTACTGTATGTCTATGTATGTTTTGTATGAATGTATTGTATGTAGTATGTATGTAGTATATATGTGGTATGTATGTAGCATGTAGTATGTATGTAGTATGTATGTAGCATGCATGTAGCATGTATGTAGCATGTATGTAGCATGTATGTAGCATGTATGTAGCATGTATGTAGTATGTATGTAGTATGTATGTGGTATGTAGCATGTAGTATGTATGTAGTATGTATGTAGTATGTATGTAGTATGTATGTAGTATATATGTAGTATGTATGTAGCATGTAGTATGTATGTAGTATGTATGTAGCATATATGTAGTATGTATGTAGCATGTAGTATATATGTAGTATATATGTAGCATGTAGTATGTATGTAGTATGTATGTAGTATGTATGTGGTATGTATGTAGCATGTAGTATGTATGTAGCATGCAGTATGTATGTAGTATATATGTAGTATGTATGTAGCATGTAGTATATATGTAGTATGCATGTTGCATGCATGTAGTATATATGTAGTATGTATGTAGCATGTAGTATATATGTAGTATGCATGTTGCATGCATGTAGTATATATGTAGTATGTATGTTGCATGTAGTATATATGTAGTATGTATGTTGCATGTAGTATATATGTAGTATGCATGTTGCATGCATGTAGTATATATGTAGTATGTATGTTGCATGTAGTATATATGTAGTATGAATGTAGCATGTATGTAGTATGTAGTATGAATGTAGCATGTATGTAGTATGCATGTTGTATGTATGTAGCATGTATGTAGCATGTAATTTTTTTTTTTTTTTTTTTTTTACATTCAACACATTAGCCGGATGATGGGACTACTACTGTCCCATCATTGGCTAATGTGTCAATCACTGTCATGGTAGCAGGCATCGCCCGATGGGACTTGTAGTCCCATCGGACGATGCCTGCACAGCCCCCCGAAGCCTGCACAGCCCCCCGGCAGGCCGGCACAGCCCCCCGGAGCCTGCACAGCCCCCCGGCAGGCCGGCACAGCCCCCCGGCAGGCCGGCACAGCCCACTGGAGCCTGCACAGCCCCCCGGCAGGCCGGCACAGACCACCGGAGCCTGCACAGACCCCCTGGCAGGACGGCACAGCCCCCCGAAAGGCCCATACAGACCCCAGAGAGGCTGTACAAGGGAAAAACAGGATTTTTCTTATTCCGATACCGGAAGTCCCATAGACTTGAATGGGACTTCCGGTATCGGAATCGGCGATACCGATACTTTTTTTTAAGATCGGCCGATCCATTCCGATCCGATACTTTGAAGTATCGGACGGTATCGCTCAACTCTAGTGGTGACCATGGCGGCCATTATGAAGTTGGCCATTTTGGATCCAATTTTTTTTTTTCAATGGGAAGATGGTCATGTGACACATCAAACTTATTGAGACGTTTACAAGAAAACAATGGTGTGCTTGGTTTTAACTTAACTTTATTCTTTCATGAATTATTGACAAGTTTATGAACACTTGTAAAATGTGTTCAAATTGCTGCCAAATTGTGTTGGATTGTCAATGCAACCCTCTTCTCCCAATCTTGACACACTGATGGCAACACCGCAGAAGAAATGCTAGCACAGGCTTCCAGTATAGGTTGTTTCAAATACTGCACAATATACAGTAATATGAAATCACATTTAATGGGACGTACTTAAAGGGGTAGGAGCATGTTCCAGACTTTGTAACCCCTTACATATATAAGACCTCACATCTCACAGTGCATGTGAGACCAAATGAGAATCATGAAGTCAAAGGAAAGGGCCAAGGAGCTCAGAGACAGAATTGTGGCAATGCACACATCTGGCCAACTTTGCAAAATAATTTCTGCAGTACTCAAGCTTCCTAAGAGCACAGTGGCCTCCATAATCCTTAAATGGAAGAAGTTTGGGACTACCTGAAGTCTTCCTTGACCTGGCCGTCCACCTAAACTGAGAAATCGTGAGAGAGGAGCCTTGGTGAGAGAGGTAATGAAGAACCCCAAGATCACTGTGGTTGAGCTCCACAGATGCAGTAGGGAGATGGGAGAAAGTTCCACAAAGTCAATTATCACTGCAGCCCTCCACTAATTGGGCCTTTATGGCAGAATGTCCCACTGGAAGCCTCTCCTCAGTGCCAGACATATGAAAGTGCGCATAGAGTGTGCTAAAAACACCTGAAGGACTCCCAGACTATGAGAAAAAAATATTTTCTGGTCTGGTAGAACTTTTTGGTGATAATTCTAAGCGATATGTGTGGAGAAAGCCAAGCACTGCTCATCACCTGCCCAATACAATCCCAACAGTGAAACATGTTGGTGGCAGCATCATGCTATGGGGGGTGTTTTTCAGCTGCAGGAACAGGAAAACTGGTTGCAATTGAAGGAAACATGAATGTGGCCAAGTACAGAGATATCCTGCTCTGGACCTCAGACTTGGCCAAAAGTTCACCTTCCAACAAGACCATAACCCTAAGCACATAGCTAAAATAACAAACGAGTAGCTTCAAAACAACTCTGTGACCATTCTTGACTGGCCCAGCCAGAGTCCTGTCCTAAACCCAATTAAGCATCTCTGGAGATACCTGAAAATGACTGTCCACCAACGTTCACCATCCAGCCTGACATAATTGGAGAGGATCTGCAAGAAAGAATTGCAGAGGATCCCCAAATCCAGATGTGAAAAACTTGTTGAATTATTCCCAAGATGACTCATGGTTGTACTAGCTCAAAGGGGTGCTTCTACTCAATACTGAGCAAAGGGTCTGAATACTTATGACCATGTGATATTTCAGTTTTTATTTTTAATACATTTGCAAAAATTTCTACATTTCTGTTTTTTTTCCAGTCAAGTTTTTTGAATTTACCAAATGGCTGCAATGAAACAAAGAGTGAAAAATGTAAAGGGGTCTGAATACTTTCCGGACCCACTGTAAGACACATACGACATATAAGACACTACACTATATTTGATCTTTCTCTTATGAGTAGATTTTCCTTCCACTTACTGAACTCTTCATTTAGATTATCTCATCCCAGTTCTGGATTCATAGATACACATCTAAATACTACAGTATACTATCCTCCATACAACAGCTTTCTTAGAAGAGTTTTATTTATTCCCAGTGCTGAATTCATAGCCACCATGCTAAGTACTTTTATAATATCCTCCATGCTGCTGCTCCCTAAACATGTGCAACTGTGTATACTGTGTATAAGAGGCATCAATGCCGCAAGTCTCCACTCACTAGCTTAGAAAACAATAGAGATAGAGCCTGTAGAGTGTGAAATGATAAAAAAATACCAGAATGCAAATAAAATTATGGTCAGAGACTGTGTTATACATACATGACAGCCAATTTTTAACAAGTCACCTGATATGACAGGGTACACTTTTCAAGGTATTATATTCTTTCAAGCCTAGCAGGAACCTAATCCCTGTCTGCCCCTAGCAATAGGCCCTGGATAGGGAGAGGACAGGGTGAGCGCTAGTAAGCCCCCCGCCTTGCAACTAAAGACAAAGCAGGAAGACAACCAAGGGAATACACATAGAATGAGATGACAAAAGTGTGCTCACACCAGCAATCCTCCAAGAAGAAACTAGTCAACTTCTAGCACTTCCAACAGAGGGAAATAGAGCTAATACCAGTGCCTTGCTGAAGGGACTCGGGGTATTTAAACATCCAGCAAAGGTGTGTCAATAAGCAGCAGAGGATGGAGGTCGCTGCTAGGTCCTAATGAGAGAAGGATATCATTCTATAACAGAGATGAAACTCAAGAAGGTGCTTGCAAAGCCAAGCACAATGACCTTCTACAGCCGCATCCAAAATGACTGTCTGTCGCTCCAGGCACAGCCGTCACAGTAAGGTTTTACATTTCTTAGATTATCTGTGTGCCGAATTGTTGGGCAACTATTAGGGTATGTGCACACATTGCATTTTTTAAGCGTTTTTGACGCTTTTTGTCCGCAGCGGAAACGCTTAAAAAATGCTATTAAAACACATCCCATGGGAGTTGCTGTGCCCATGTTGTGGATTTTACCTCTGCGGAATCACATAGTGGTAAAATCCGCAGCATGTTCATTATTCCTGTGGAATCGCTGCCATTTCGCCGCCTTAGGATTGCATTGAAACGCTCATTTTACGCATGTGGCTATGCCCACCATGCGTAAAGTGAGCGCTTCATGTGCGGATAGTACCCAGGGTCTGGAGGAGAGGAGACGATCCTCCATGCCCTGTGTACCATATCCCTGTAAAAAATAGAATAAAATAAAAAATAGTGATATGCTCACCATCTGATGGCTCCCAGAGTCCTTCCCGCCCTCAGCCATGCTGCCAGCATTTTCCGGTCCCAGGGATGCATTGCGCGAATCACCCCAGATGATGTCACGGTCTCGCAAGCGTGACGTCATCTGGGGTGATTCGCACAATGCATCCCTGGGACCGGAACGTACCGGGAGCTTCGCTGATGAGATTGGGGGCCGTTGGAAGGTGGGAATAACCATTTTTTTTTTTTTTACATTCTGTCTTTTACTATTGATGCCGCATAGGCAGCATCAATAGTAAAAAGTTGGTAAAAAGTGTGACCAACCTGTCAGGCTGTGTGCACACGCTGCGGAAAAGGTGCGGATTCATCCGCGCGGATTTTGTACAATCCGCAGGTGAAACCGCAGGTCAAAAGACCTGCGGTTTTACCTGCGGATTGCTCTGCGGGTTTGCCCTGCGGTTTTTCATCTCCTCAATGGAGGAGATGGCAAACCGCAGGAGAATCCGCAGAAAGAATTGACATGTCAATTCTTTCTGCGGATTGAAAACCGCAGATAATCCGCGCGGAAAATTCCGCACCGTCTGCACTGCGGTTTTTGATTCCCATAGGGAATCATTGTACTGTACACCGCAGCAGAAACTGCTGCGGGTCCGCAGCGGCCAAAACCGCTGCGGAACCGCAGCAAAATCCGCAGCGTGTGCACACAGCCTAAATCACTTTTCCAAGCGATGCTTTTATTTTGCAGGAAAATGCATGCGAATTCCGCATGCGTTTTACCCGCGGCAGGGAGTTGCGGAAATACTGCGGACATTTCCACAGCATTTCTGCAACATGTGCACATAGCCTTAGTATGCAAAATTATTAAGCAACTAGATGAAAAATGAAAGTTTTTCAGTTTCAATAGTTTTTTAACCAATAAAGTGAGAATAATTACCCAGCAACTCAAAATGTGAGAAAATACATTTCTGACAATTGAAAAAAAAAATATCAGTGACCAATATAGCCACTAGAGTTGAGCGATACCAGCCGATACTTGAAAATATCGGATCGGAATGGATCGGGCCGATCTTAAAAAAAAATATCGGTATCGCCGATTCCGATACCGGGAACCAATGCAAGTCAATGGGGCCAAAATATCGGAATTAAAAAAAACCCTTTCTTTCCTTGTAGGTTAATTCTACATGAAGAAAAACAACTAAGAATAATGTAGAATGTATTGTGGGAGGTGGAGGAGACATTAAAGCCATAGAGGTTTAGCCCAATCAAATGGAATAGCAGGAATTAAACTTTTTTTTTTAAAGATGTTAGGAGTTACAAAGATATTGACTATGTTAGCCTCATTTATATTTTGCCAGACATGTATGTCTTCTTCTTCTACTTCCTTTTTTTACATTCTTCTTCTTCTTCTTCTACTTCCTTTTTTTACATTCTTCTTCTTCTTCTACTACTTCCTTTTTTTACATTCTTCTTCTTATTCCTTTTTTTACATTCTTCTTCTTCTTCTTCTACTTCCTTTTTTTACATTCTTCTTCTTCTTCTTCTTCTTCTTCTTCTTCTTCTTCTTCTTCTTCTTCTTCTTCTTCTTCTTCTTCCTCTTCCTTTTCTTACATTCTTCATATTCTTCTTATTCAACAATTATTATTCTACATATTCAGCTTCTTCATCTTCTTCCTATTCTTCTTCATCATATTCTTGTTTGTGTCAGGCATTCCTGTAGTTGTTATCTAGAAAAGTTAGAAGTTTACACCTTCCGTTCTGCCTGTCACAAAAGATTTACAACAGGATTTGTCCGCGTTCAGTTTGGCCTGCAGAAGCAGGCCTTTTCCAGGGGCACCACGAGGAGGAACGGACTCACCCCCATACACTGCTTAGTCTTCTTCTGCTTATAAATAAGATAATATCATTTGCTCAGAGTATTAGTCTTATGCTTAATGTTCTTCTGCTTTGTTTTTTTTATGCTTCTTTGTCTTCTCTCTCTTGTTGTTCTGCATCTTGGTGGTTGTCTTCCTGTTCTTTGTCCTCTTGAACCAGCTGACGGTACTGGCACCCGGAGGGGCAGCAGAAGGAACAAGAGCCAATGGCACTACCGAGGACCAGCTGACGGTGCTGGAACCCGGTTACTAAGCAGGAGGTACCTGTGCTACAAAGCACTACCAAGGACCAGCAGACGTTGCCGGAACTCGGATACCGAGATGGAGGCACCTAGGCCAAAGGCTCTGACGAGAACCAGCTGACGGTGCTGGAACCCGGAGGGGTAGCATAAGCTGCAAGAGCAAATGGAAATAGCGAGGACCAGCTGACAGTGCTGGCACCCGGAGGGGCAGCAGAAGGAATAAGAGCCAATGGCACAACCGAGGACCAGCTGACGGTGCTGGAACCCGGTTACTAAGCAGGAGGTACCTGTGCTACAAAGCACTACCAAGGACCAGCAGACGTTGCCGGAACTCGGATACCGAGATGGAGGCACCTAGGCCAAAGGCTCTGACGAGAACCAGCTGACGGTGCTGGAACCCGGAGGGGTAGCATAAGCTGCAAGAGCAAATGGAAATAGCGAGGACCAGCTGACAGTGCTGGCACCCGGAGGGGCAGCAGAAGGAATAAGAGCCAATGGCACAACCGAGGACCAGCTGACGGTGCTGGAACCCGGTTACTAAGCAGGAGGTACCTGTGCTACAAAGCACTACCAAGGACCAGCAGACGTTGCCGGAACTCGGATACCGAGATGGAGGCACCTAGGCCAAAGGCTCTGACGAGAACCAGCTGACGGTGCTGGAACCCGGAGGGGTAGCATAAGCTGCAAGAGCAAATGGAAATAGCGAGGACCAGCTGACAGTGCTGGCACCCGGAGGGGCAGCAGAAGGAATAAGAGCCAATGGCACAACCGAGGACCAGCTGACGGTGCTGGAACCCGGTTACTAAGCAGGAGGTACCTGTGCTACAAAGCACTACCAAGGACCAGCAGACGTTGCTGGAACTCGGATACCGAGATGGAGGCACCTAGGCCAAAGGCTCTGATGAGAACCAGCTGACGGTGCTGGAACCCGGAGGGGTATCAGAAGTTACCCCTGAAAAGCAAAGTTGGCATGCCGCAAGCTGGCCGCAGTTACCGAATCACACAGTCCTACAGGGGGTGCTTGTCCTACTGGCACTATGGAACAAACCTTTCTTACCAGAACCCGCAGTCCACATAGGAAGCACCTAAACTGCTGGCACCCTAGCCTCGGCTAACCCAACCGCAACACGACATGGCAACTTGGGGTGGCAAACTGACATTGACACTTCCCGGAAACAGCAGGCAGGGCTGGAACCAAGCTGGGCAGGAGGGAGTACCCGTGCCAAAGTCAGTTATGAGCAGCAACTGGCGATGTTGGAGCCCAGGACAAGCACTTAGCAGGCTGAGGCCTGATGTGCTGTCAATTGGGAGGCAGCAGGACAGATTGCCATCAAAACAGCAGGGGAACAGCTGACGTTACTGAACCCCACAAACACAGGAGCTAGTGTTTTACTCTGTGAAGACGGCACTTCCGAGCAACAACTGGCTGTGTTGAAGCCCAGGGACAAGCACGGAGCAGGCTTAGGCTGCATTGAAGAAATTTTAAGATCGGTTGTAGACTACTAATTTGAACCAAGCTCCACTTAGGCCTGTGGATTCACTGATTTTCGTATTTCCCCTGTCCTCCAACCCCGCCAGTTACAGCTCCGAAGTGGCGTCTGCACAATCCACACTTGTTCCTGTGTTACAGGTGTTCAGTCCGGTCAGTTAATCCCCTGATGTGTGTCCGGCAATGTCGCCTGCTCTGTCCACATTCCGATAATGGGAATGTGGACAGAGCAGGCGACATTGCCGGACACACATCAGGGGATTAACTGATCGGACTGAACACCTGTAACACAGGAACAAGTGTGGATTGTGCAGACGCCACTTCGGAGCTGTAACTGGCAGGGTTGGAGGACAGGGGAAATACGAGAGACAGTGGAGCCACAGGCCTAATTGGAGCACGGTTAAAAATCAGTAGTGGTACGACTGTGTAGGCAGCAGGAGACTTTGCCATCCACACAGCAGGGGATCAGCTGACATTACTGAACCCCACTGAGACACGGGAGCAAGTATCTCTTTCCGTGTGGACGGCACTTCCGAACTACAACTGGCTGTGTTGAAGCCCAGGAAATAGGAGGGTGTAGGCAGAGGCCTACTGAATTTTGAATGAGGTGACAGCAGGAGAGACTGCCATCCACACAGCAGGGGATCAGCTGACGTTACTGAACCCCACTGAGACACGGGAGCAAGTATCTCTTTCCGTGTGGACGGCACTTCCGAACTACAACTGGCTGTGTTGAAGCCCAGGAAATAGGAGGGTGTAGGCAGAGGCCTACTGTATTTTGAATGAGTTTACAGCAGGAGAGACTGCCATCCACACAGCAGGGGATCAGCTGACGTTACTGAACCCCACTGAGACACGGGAGCAAGTGTCTCTTTCCGTGTGGACGGCACTTCCGAACTACAACTGGCTGTGTTGAAGCCCAGGAAATAGGAGGGTGTAGGCAGAGGCCTACTGTATTTTGAATGAGTTTACAGCAGGAGAGACTGCCATCCACACAGCAGGGGATCAGCTGACGTTACTGAACCCCACTGAGACACGGGAGCAAGTGTCTCTTTCCGTGTGGACGGCACTTCCGAACTACAACTGGCTGTGTTGAAGCCCAGGAAATAGGAGGGTGTAGGCAGAGGCCTACTGTATTTTGAATGAGTTTACAGCAGGAGAGACTGCCATCCACACAGCAGGGGATCAGCTGACGTTACTGAACCCCACTGAGACACGGGAGCAAGTATCTCTTTCCGTGTGGACGGCACTTCCGAACTACAACTGGCTGTGTTGAAGCCCAGGAAATAGGAGGGTGTAGGCAGAGGCCTACTGTATTTTGAATGAGTTTACAGCAGGAGAGACTGCCATCCACACAGCAGGGGATCAGCTGACGTTACTGAACCCCACTGAGACACGGGAGCAAGTATCTCTTTCCGTGTGGACGGCACTTCCGAACTACAACTGGCTGTGTTGAAGCCCAGGAAATAGGAGGGTGTAGGCAGAGGCCTACTGTATTTTGAATGAGTTTACAGCAGGAGAGACTGCCATCCACACAGCAGGGGATCAGCTGACGTTACTGAACCCCACTGAGACACGGGAGCAAGTATCTCTTTCCGTGTGGACGGCACTTCCGAACTACAACTGGCTGTGTTGAAGCCCAGGAAATAGGAGGGTGTAGGCAGAGGCCTACTGTATTTTGAATGAGTTTACAGCAGGAGAGACTGCCATCCACACAGCAGGGGATCAGCTGACGTTACTGAACCCCACTGAGACACGGGAGCAAGTATCTCTTTCCGTGTGGACGGCACTTCCGAACTACAACTGGCTGTGTTGAAGCCCAGGAAATAGGAGGGTGTAGGCAGAGGCCTACTGAATTTTGAATGAGGTGACAGCAGGAGAGACTGCCATCCACACAGCAGGGGATCAGCTGACGTTACTGAACCCCACTGAGACACGGGAGCAAGTATCTCTTTCCGTGTGGACGGCACTTCCGAACTACAACTGGCTGTGTTGAAGCCCAGGAAATAGGAGGGTGTAGGCAGAGGCCTACTGTATTTTGAATGAGTTTACAGCAGGAGAGACTGCCATCCACACAGCAGGGGATCAGCTGACGTTACTGAACCCCACTGAGACACGGGAGCAAGTATCTCTTTCCGTGTGGACGGCACTTCCGAACTACAACTGGCTGTGTTGAAGCCCAGGAAATAGGAGGGTGTAGGCAGAGGCCTACTGAATTTTGAATGAGGTGACAGCAGGAGAGACTGCCATCCACACAGCAGGGGATCAGCTGACGTTACTGAACCCCACTGAGACACGGGAGCAAGTATCTCTTTCCGTGTGGACGGCACTTCCGAACTACAACTGGCTGTGTTGAAGCCCAGGAAATAGGAGGGTGTAGGCAGAGGCCTACTGTATTTTGAATGAGTTTACAGCAGGAGAGACTGCCATCCACACAGCAGGGGATCAGCTGACGTTACTGAACCCCACTGAGACACGGGAGCAAGTATCTCTTTCCGTGTGGACGGCACTTCCGAACTACAACTGGCTGTGTTGAAGCCCAGGAAATAGGAGGGTGTAGGCAGAGGCCTACTGTATTTTGAATGAGTTTACAGCAGGAGAGACTGCCATCCACACAGCAGGGGATCAGCTGACGTTACTGAACCCCACTGAGACACGGGAGCAAGTATCTCTTTCCGTGTGGACGGCACTTCCGAACTACAACTGGCTGTGTTGAAGCCCAGGAAATAGGAGGGTGTAGGCAGAGGCCTACTGTATTTTGAATGAGTTTACAGCAGGAGAGACTGCCATCCACACAGCAGGGGATCAGCTGACGTTACTGAACCCCACTGAGACACGGGAGCAAGTGTCTCTTTCCGTGTGGACGGCACTTCCGAACTACAACTGGCTGTGTTGAAGCCCAGGAAATAGGAGGGTGTAGGCAGAGGCCTACTGTATTTTGAATGAGTTTACAGCAGGAGAGACTGCCATCCACACAGCAGGGGATCAGCTGACGTTACTGAACCCCACTGAGACACGGGAGCAAGTATCTCTTTCCGTGTGGACGGCACTTCCGAACTACAACTGGCTGTGTTGAAGCCCAGGAAATAGGAGGGTGTAGGCAGAGGCCTACTGTATTTTGAATGAGTTTACAGCAGGAGAGACTGCCATCCACACAGCAGGGGATCAGCTGACGTTACTGAACCCCACTGAGACACGGGAGCAAGTGTCTCTTTCCGTGTGGACGGCACTTCCGAACTACAACTGGCTGTGTTGAAGCCCAGGAAATAGGAGGGTGTAGGCAGAGGCCTACTGTCTTTGTAATGCGGAGACAGCAGGAGAGACTGCCATCTCCACAGCAGGGGAACAGCTGGCAGTGCTGAACCCCACTAACACTTGAACGAATGTGTTTGGCTCTGTGGAGACGACACTTCTGAACACCAACTGACGCTGTTGGAGCCCAGGATTAGGCGAGGAGCAGGCTGGGGCCTACTGGATTTTGGCAGGTGAATGCAGCAGGAGACTTGCCATCTCCACAGCAGGGGAACAGCTGGCAGTGCTGAACCCCACTAACACTTGAACGAATGTGTTTGGCTCTGTGGAGACGACACTTCTGAACACCAACTGACGCTGTTGGAGCCCAGGATTAGGCGAGGAGCAGGCTGGGGCCTACTGGATTTTGGCAGGTGAAGGCAGCAGGAGACTTGCCATCTCCACAGCAGGGGAACAGCTGGCAGTGCTGAACCCCACTAACACTTGAACGAATGTGTTTGGTTCTGTGGAGACGACACTTCTGAACACCAACTGACGCTGTTGGAGCCCAGGATTAGGCGAGGAGCAGGCTGGGGCCTGTTGCTTTTGGCAGGTGAAGGCAGCAGGAGACTTGCCATCTCCACAGCAGGGGAACAGCTGGCAGTGCTGAACCCCACTAACACTCGAACGAATGTGTTTGGCTCTGTGGAGACGACACTTCTGAACACCAACTGACGCTGTTGGAGGCCAGGATTAGGCGAGGAGCAGGCTGGGGCCTACTGGATTTTGGCAGGTGAATGCAGCAGGAGACTTGCCATCTCCACAGCAGGGGAACAGCTGGCAGTGCTGAACCCCACTAACACTTGAACGAATGTGTTTGGTTCTGTGGAGACGACACTTCTGAACACCAACTGACGCTGTTGGAGCCCAGGATTAGGCGAGGAGCAGGCTGGGGCCTACTGGATTTTGGCAGGTGAATGCAGCAGGAGACTTGCCATCTCCACAGCAGGGGAACAGCTGGCAGTGCTGAACCCCACTAACACTTGAACGAATGTGTTTGGCTCTGTGGAGACGACACTTCTGAACACCAACTGACGCTGTTGGAGCCCAGGATTAGGCGAGGAGCAGGCTGGGGCCTACTGGATTTTGGCAGGTGAAGGCAGCAGGAGACTTGCCATCTCCACAGCAGGGGAACAGCTGGCAGTGCTGAACCCCACTAACACTTGAACGAATGTGTTTGGCTCTGTGGAGACGACACTTCTGAACACCAACTGACGCTGTTGGAGCCCAGGATTAGGCGAGGAGCAGGCTGGGGCCTGTTGCTTTTGGCAGGTGAAGGCAGCAGGAGACTTGCCATCTCCACAGCAGGGGAACAGCTGGCAGTGCTGAACCCCACTAACACTCGAACGAATGTGTTTGGCTCTGTGGAGACGACACTTCTGAACACCAACTGACGCTGTTGGAGGCCAGGATTAGGCGAGGAGCAGGCTGGGGCCTACTGGATTTTGGCAGGTGAATGCAGCAGGAGACTTGCCATCTCCACAGCAGGGGAACAGCTGGCAGTGCTGAACCCCACTAACACTTGAACGAATGTGTTTGGTTCTGTGGAGACGACACTTCTGAACACCAACTGACGCTGTTGGAGCCCAGGATTAGGCGAGGAGCAGGCTGGGGCCTACTGGATTTTGGCAGGTGAAGGCAGCAGGAGACTTGCCATCTCCACAGCAGGGGAACAGCTGGCAGTGCTGAACCCCACTAACACTTGAACGAATGTGTTTGGCTCTGTGGAGACGACACTTCTGAACACCAACTGACGCTGTTGGAGCCCAGGATTAGGCGAGGAGCAGGCTGGGGCCTACTGGATTTTGGCAGGTGAAGGCAGCAGGAGACTTGCCATCTCCACAGCAGGGGAACAGCTGGCAGTGCTGAACCCCACTAACACTCGAACGAATGTGTTTGGCTCTGTGGAGACGACACTTCTGAACACCAACTGACGCTGTTGGAGCCCAGGATTAGGCGAGGAGCAGGCTGGGGCCTACTGGATTTTGGCAGGTGAAGGCAGCAGGAGACTTGCCATCTCCACAGCAGGGGAACAGCTGGCAGTGCTGAACCCCACTAACACTTGAACGAATGTGTTTGGCTCTGTGGAGACGACACTTCTGAACACCAACTGACGCTGTTGGAGCCCAGGATTAGGCGAGGAGCAGGCTGGGGCCTACTGGATTTTGGCAGGTGAATGCAGCAGGAGACTTGCCATCTCCACAGCAGGGGAACAGCTGGCAGTGCTGAACCCCACTAACACTTGAACGAATGTGTTTGGCTCTGTGGAGACGACACTTCTGAACACCAACTGACGCTGTTGGAGCCCAGGATTAGGCGAGGAGCAGGCTGGGGCCTACTGGATTTTGGCAGGTGAAGGCAGCAGGAGACTTGCCATCTCCACAGCAGGGGAACAGCTGGCAGTGCTGAACCCCACTAACACTTGAACGAATGTGTTTGGCTCTGTGGAGACGACACTTCTGAACACCAACTGACGCTGTTGGTGCCCAGGATTACGCATGCCGCATGCAGAGGCCAATGGGCAGCGGTTTTTATGGAGGTTGTGGACTACTACTGATTCTAACCATGCTCCACTTAGGCCTCTGGCTCCACTGTCTCTACTATTTACCCTGGCCTCCAACCCCGCCAGCTACATCTCTGAAGTGGCGTCAGCACAATCTACACTTGTTCCTGTGTTACTGGTGCTCAGTCCCATCAGTTGATCCCCTGATGTTTGTCCGGCAAGTTCGCCAGCTCTGTCCTCATTCCCACTACTGGTTATGGGAATGTGGACAGAGCAGGAGACCTTGCCGGACACACATCAGGGGATAAACTGATGGGACTGAGCCACAGGAACACAGGAACAAGTGTAGATTGTGCTGACGCCACTTCAGAGATGTAGATGGCGGGGTTGGAGGTCAGGGGAAATAGTAGAGACAGTGGAGCCAGAGACCTAAGTTGGGCACGGTTAAAAATCAGTAGTGGTTTGAATGTTGATGGAGCTGGTGACTCTGCCGTCCACACAGCAGGGGATCAGCTGGCATTACTGAACCCCAGTAACACAGGAGCTAGTGTGTTTCTCTGTGCAGACGACACATCTGAGCGACAACTGGCTGTGTTGAAGCACAGGGATTATAGTTCAGGTGGTAGAAAAATGAACACACCAGCAGACCTGGATACAGTTGCCAACCACTAATTTAGTCTGTAAGAGGAATGGCAAAGTCTTTGGAGATCCAGGCCTTGTTCATTTTCAGAAAAGTCAGCCGGTCAACATTATCGGAAGATAGTCGCGTGCGACGGTCTGTTAGTACACCACCTGCGGCACTAAAGACACGTTCCGATAATACACTGGCAGCAGGGCAAGCCAGCACCTCCAATGCATACTGGCTAAGCTCTGGCCATGTATCCAGCTTAGAGACCCAAAACTTGAAGGGGGAAGAGCCATCTGGGAGTACAGCGACAGGGCAAGACATGTAGTCTGACACCATCTGACGGAAGCGTTGCCTCCTGCTGACTCGAGGCGTCGCTGATGGTGTAGACAATTGTGGTGGACACACAAAACTTTGCCACATTTGGGCCATAGTGGTCTTGCCTTGTGCTGCGGCACTGCCTCTGCTCCCTCTTTGTGCAGAGTTTCCTCCACTGCCTCGACGCACAGAGCTGCTTTGTAAAGCACTTGCAACAATGCTGTCGGGTGGAATGGAAAACATTATGGACTGCACCAGTGACTCTTCGTACTCCCGCATTTTACGCTCCCGGTTCAACGTTGGTATGAGCCTTTGTACGCTGTCCCGGTAGCGAGGATCTAGGAGGGTGTACACCCAATAATCAGCCGAGACGAGAATGTGGGCGATGCGGCGGTCGTTTCTCAGGCACTGCAGCATGAAATCAACCATGTGCTGCAGACTCCCAACTGCCAAAGAACCGCTGTCCCCTGTTTGAGGCGTGACCTCGACCTGCTCTGCATCACCCCACCCTCGCTGTACATACTGAGTAGAGGTTTGTGTACCTCCCTCCTCTGGAGAGATGTCTTCCTCCTCCATCGACTCCTCCTCATCCTCCTCACAAAGTGTCCCCTGCCTAGGCCTTTGTGAGGAAACACGTAGCGCAGACTGTCCAGAAGCAGATGGCATTTGGGACTCCTCATCCTCCACCTCTTCTGAAACCTCATCCCTTAGTGCTTGCAGTGTTTGTTGAAGCAGGCAGATAAGGGGGACAGTCATGCTGACTAGTGCATCATCTGCACTCGCCATCCGCGTGGATTCATCGAAGGCACGCAAAACGAGGCAGATGTCCTTCATAGAGGCCCACTCAATGGTGCTGAAGTGTGAACGGCGCACAGTGCGACTTGTTTGCGCCTGATGCAGCTGGTACTCCATGACTGCTGCCTGCTGCTCACACAACCGCTCCAACATATGTAACGTTGAATTCCACCGGGTGGGTAGGTCACATATGATGCGATGTTCTGGAAGGCCAAATCGTCGCTGCAGAGCAGCGAGGCGCGATCTTGCCGTGCTGGAACGTCGCAAGTGAGCGCACTCTATGCGGACCTTGTGCAACAGTGCATCAAGATCCGGATAGTCCCTCAGAAAGCTCTGCACGACCAAGTTAAGAACATGTGCCAGACATGGGATGTGTGTGAGGTTGCCTAGGCCAAGAGCTGCCACCAGATTTCGGCCATTGTCACACACTACCAAGCCCGGCTGGAGATTCGCTGGCCCAAACCACACATCGCTCTCCAGCTTGATAGCATTCCAGAGCTCCTGCGCTGTGTGGCTTCGATTCCCCAAAGAAATTAATTTGAGTACAGCCTGTTGACGTTTGGCCACGGCTGTGCTCATATCGGTCGTAACAGGCTCCTGCTCTGCTGTTTCTGAGGAACTTGAGTAGGAGGAGGAGTCTATGTGTACAGACTGGAGTCCTGCAATCCGTGGCGTTGGAAGAACACGTACAGCGCCACTCTCCAGATCCGTACCCGGCTCCACAACATTGACCCAGTGGGCAGTGAGGGAAAGGTATCGTCCCTGTCCATGGTTACTGGTCCACGCATCGGTGGTCAGGTGGACCTTGCTACTAACGGCGTTTAGTAGCGCATGTTTTATTTTGCCCTCAACATGTTTCTGCAGGGCAGGGACGGCTCGCCTGCTGAAATAAAAGCGGCTGGGCACGTTGTATTGGGGGACTGCCAATGCCATTAAGTCCCGGAAGGTGTCAGTGTCCACCAGCCTGAATGACAGCATTTCAACTGCCAGAAGTTTGGCAATGCCAGCATTCAGAGACTGTGCTCGGGGATGGTTTGCCGAGTAAGGGCGCCTTTTATCCCATGCCTGTGCTACTGATGGCTGTGATGGATGGGAACGTGCTGTTATGGGTGGAATCTGACAGGGTCTCCGGACAACAGTGGCAGAGGTTCTTCCTTGGCGATCCTGTGAGGAAGCCGAACCAGCAGTGTGTGAGCTGGAGGAAGAGGGCCCAACACGAACTGAAGAGGTGGTAGGTGGTGCTGTACGTTGGCCTACGTCTTGAGGGTGTCTCTGCAACTCCAACTCGTGCTTGGTGCGCACATGTTTCCACATATTTGTGGTATTGAGGTTGCTGACATTTCTCCCTCTTTTGACTCTCTGATGACACAGCTTGCATTTGACAAAGCAAATGTCATCTGCAACTGTGTCAAAAAAGGACCACGCACTGCAACTCTTGTGAGCGCCCGGTTTGCCTTTGGAAGGAGGAATGCTCCTAACGGGTGCCGAAGTGGAGGGTACAGGCAACCAAGTCTTCCCCCTCCCTCTGCCTCCTGTTTTGGCCGGTAGGGGAATCTCTTCCTCCGAGCTGCTCCCACCACCTTCCTGTTGCTCACGCCATGATGGGTCAAGGACCTCATCATCTTCCCTCCCCTCTTCAAACAGCTGCTTCTCCGGGGTTGTCTCGCCAGCACCGTACGCACCAGAAAGTGGCAACTGAGTCTCGTCATCATCTGATGCGTACTGAGGTGTGCTGACCATAGGCACTGGCCCACTCGCCTCTTCAGATTCAGAGGGACAAAGAAGTTGCGCATCACTGCATACTCCCTCTTCTTCACATTCAGGAATGCTGCTTGGCTGGCCCCCTCTTTCCAAGCCAACAGATTCCGAGAACAGAAGTAGAGATTGTGATGGCTCCTGTCCATGTCTCTCTGACTGCCTGGGCACTTTGGCAGGTGGTGAAGAGACAGATGGTTGCTCTTCGGTGCTCTGACCCTGAGAGGATGCGGAAGTAATTGAAGTCGATGCGTTAGCTGCCATCCATCCGACAACGGCTTCAATTTGTTCCTCCCGCAGCAGTGGGGTACGTTGAGGTCCTACAAAGCTGCGCATAAAGGACTGTTGCCTGCTAAAACTGGGGGATGCTGATCCACTGGTGCCCGCAGCAGGCCCAGAATCCCCACGTCCTCTACCTGTAGAATCCCCACGTCCTCTCCCTGCAGAATCCCCACGTCCTCTCCCTGCTGAAACTCCACGCCCACGCCCACGCCCCCGCGCCTTACTCCCTGCCTTCTTCATCTTGCAAGACTGCTTAAGATAGGCAAAAAAGGACAAAGGGGGGCCTTAGTGTGCTTATTCCTGAACAGCTGGTTACAGGTACAAGAAACACTAATTTTATGAAGTGTGTGTGTGTGGACTAGACTTTAATAGGAGCTGATGTGGCCTACACAAGTTCAAAATGTAGTGTTTGGTGAACTTTTTATGTGGTTTCTTTGTTTGAAACAAACTCAAAGTATGAGAACAAAGAATTGAAACTGATAGTATCACCAACTTTTTGGAGCTATTACAATGCAGGCAGGTAACCTACAATGCAAAAGATGAGGCTCCAAAAAAATTGGGTAATACTAATCTGGCTGCGCCGGCAGGGCACAAGCCAGAAAAAAAGGCTCCTCTATCTACTCCTATATAGTGTTTGCAACCAACCAATGTTGATGGATACGGATGGATGCACACTAATAGGAGAAGAAAAAATGAGCTGCACTCAGAGACAAATATGTGTGAGGCAGTGACGCACGTTGAGCGTCCTACAACCAGACGTAGCTGCAGGACACTCTACTCAGCGTGAGCTGCACTCACACACAGTCAGAGACCTCTCAGACAGCCGTCAACAGTGCAGCTAAGTGGGCACTGGCACTGACAGGCTGCAGAAAGGCTCCGCTGTGTACTCCTATATAGTGTTTGCAACCACCGTAGATGGAGACGGATGGATGCACACTAATAGAAGAAAAAATGAGCTGCACTCAAATAAAAATATGTGTGAGGCAGTGACGCACGCTGAGCGTCCTACAGCCAGACGTAGCTGCAGGACACACTACTCAGCGTGAGCTGCACTCACACACAGTCAGAGACCTCTCAGACAGCCGTGAACAGTGCAGCAAAGTGGACACTAGCACTGAAAGGCTGCAGAAAGGCTCCGCTGTCTACTACTAGTGTTTGCAACCAACGTATATGGATACGGATGGAAGCACACTAGATTGAAATTATTTAAAAAATGCAGCTCAAAAAATAAAAGATGTATGAGGCAGCAGTGATCACACTGGGTGGCCTACAGCCTGACGTGGCTGCAGGACCCACTCCACAGCGTGAGCTGCACTCACACAGCCCTTGCAGACAGCTGTGAAAACAGCGCTGCTAGGGAAAAGCAAGCTACAGTGGTGGTTTATGTAGCCTGGATAAAGCACAATATTGTTTTTAGAATCGCTATTTCTAACTGTCCCTCACAGTCTTCTACAGCAGCCTGTCCCTAACTGAATTCACAGCAGAGTGACCAGAAATGGCGGCTGCGGTGGCTTTTATAGTGCATCATGACATCATTTCGGCAGCCAATCACAGCCATGCCAATAGTTAACATGCCTACATGCCTAACAGGATGTGCCCACACTTCGGAGGATTCCCATTGGCTTAATCAAAGCAAGCAGGCTCATAGCATGATGGGAACTTCCTATTCCGATTCCGATCCCGGAATCCGATATGAAAAAAGTATCGGAATTAAGTATCGGAATTCCGATACCGCTAATATCGGCCGATACCCGATACTTGCGGTATCGGAATGCTCAACACTAATAGCCACTCTTCTTTTTAATAACAGTTATTATCCTTCCATCCAAGGAGTCTGTCAGTTTCTTAATCTGTTGGCAATCAACTTTTTTGGCAGAACCGACCCCAATCTGCAAGACATTGATCAGAGAGATGACTGCTTTCCTTCATCATAAATCTCTCATTTAAGAATGGCTCACAAGTTCTCTATAGGGTAAGGTCAAGTGAGAAAGTGGCCACGTCATTATTTTTCCATCTTTAAAGGTACGGTCACACTTAGCGATGCACCAGCGATCCCGACCAGCGATATTACACGGTCAGGATCGCTGGTGCATCGCTAAGTGGTCGCTAGTGAGCTGCCACACAGGCAGATCTCACCAGCGACATAGCAGGGATCGGGGGTCGTTACTTACCTGTCAGATACAGCGATCCTGACGTCCTCCTGCCCGCATCCACGCGTCGCTCGTCGGCGCCACAGGAAGCCCAGCAGGAAGCTGATGACGAGAAACAGCCCAGGACGTTCTCGCGCAATCAGCGATAACCAGCAGGGAACCGGTCGGAGGTAAGTATCAGACATAGCGATATCGCTAGCAATATCGCTATAACATCACAAAAACCAATGACGTTATATATAGCGATATTGCTAGCGATATCGCTTAGTGTGACAGGCCCTTAAGGCCTTTACTGGCTTCCAATAAGTGTACTACTTCAATGCTTTGATGGGGTATGTGTCATGGTTTTCTTGAAATATGGAGATTTTTTCCTGTACCACCGCATGATAAAAGTATCTTCTAAAAACTGACAGTAGGTTTGGAGTTTTTTTTGAGTCCATCTTCAACCTGAAATGGTGCAATTACCTCATTTTTAATAATAGCAGCACATAGTGGTACACCATCTTAAGTAAAAGTGGAAGTCTGGGAATGTTCCCGATTCAACCACGGGCCCATCCATCCGTTCGGTGAAGAGTCACTCTCATCTCATCTGTCCATAAAATCTTTTAAAAGTCTGTCCTCAAAAATATGTGTCTTGTTCAGTGTTGGTCAGGTTTTAGCCCACCTTTTTTGGGCCGTGTCTCTGAACACTGAGCACCTTGAACTTTTGGAGGCTGTAGTTCTTGAATATGACAGCTCTGGAAGATAATGGCTTCCTCTTTACATTTGTTTCCTCTTATATCTTTGTCAGTGAATGTCCATCTTTTTTCTCAACACGTTTTTTGCAACACTGTTAACTATGTACAACAAAACTTTGACATAGGGTGTTGATATCCTCACACCTCACCCACCTTATGCAAATACACATAACCTGATTTGCTTCAACCAATAAGCATTCAAGTTTATACATCATGGAGTTGGAAAATCTGCAAAAAAATGATATGGTCAAAATAGTCACTTGTCCGCTAATTGTGTAGATTCCAGAAGATAAAACCGATCACTGTATATGCACAGAGGCATAGCGTATCCTACACTTAGATTAGTTTGATGATAACTCAGTGAAGTGGGAATAGTCAGAAGCACACAGGTGGGGGAGGGGTCAGCAGAAGCAAGTCCTGCTGGGCAATGTAGTTTTAACAGTGATATAGATGAGTTAATGGTTTGCTTTTATATCCCTTTAAATGCCTTTAAGACTTCAATTGCCTTTTGCCTAATATTGCTATGCATTATTCTTATGTAGACTACTAGTCTCTGTCTTCAAGCAAACTATACTTTTTATCATATTTGTTCTCAACAACATATTCTGGGTACATTGTAAACAAGGTACGACCCTGAGGTGATGGTGGTGGCCAAATGAGCTCCATAGAGTCACATATTGTTGTAAATGGTATAAAACATTCCTTGTATTTCATTATGTCAGATAAACTGATTTGACCACGGCTTGTGTGTCGAGTCCTTTTGTCTCCAAGCGCTTGTCATCAGAAGGGCGAAAAACCTGGTAATTCGGACTCACTGGTGATCTGGCACAGCTGACGCTTGGTCAGAACAAAAGCAGCTACGACAGTTTTTGGCGCCCAACGTGGGGCCGTGGAAACCAGCCTATTCGGAATCCGTATGTGGGAGCTTTCTGGGAGGTTGAATATGCAGAATCCAGGCTGCAGCAGGTGAGAACATTTATTCTTACATTGATTCTGCATCTACAGCTTCTCTAGGGATCTCTACATATCTCTGGGTAAGACTGTACAACATGGTTCAAAAGAACCCACATCACCAGTGAGTGGTGAGTATGTCTGTATGAGAGTTGAATAATAGAGTAATAAGATAATAATTGTCATCTGTATTATCTGTCAATCTGCTCTAGCAATATACTAATATACTAACTGGTTGTGTACTGGTGTACTGTGTAGCACAAGCAAAGTCTGGGATAGACTCAGTGCAGTGGTTGTTGTTTTTGATTGGCAGTAAATCATATGAGGCTGTATTTTGTATAGGGCTGTGGCTGTTTTTGGTTGGTTTGGTTTTCATTGATTCTTGTTGTTTAAAAAGTCGGCTTTGGTGTTCTCAGAGTGGCAGTGGACACTGCTGTAGGTTAAGGTGTTAAATCCAAGGTCCAAGATAGGCAGGCTGGGTGAATCCTTGTATGTATGTCTATGAGAACCTCTGAATGAGATGAGAGATGAGTAATTGAGTTTAAGGGATATAAATAAATCCCTGATTGATGAGGGGTTCTGTTAGGCGTGGTCCTCTGTATGTGACAGAGGACATTATTCAACTCACTTTGAGCTGAATTAGGCGGAGTGATTGAAATAAGGGATTTTTGTTATCTTCTTTTTGTAAAATCAAATAACCACTAAGTGAAGGAAAAAAAAAAAAATCCCGAATGAGCACGCATGAATGAATTTGATGAATTTGCACCATTCTGTGAAGATTGCACAGGAGTTCTAGGGGTACTGAGTCAAGGGGCAGAGCCCTACAGAATTTTTTCATGGACTCCTAATGTTGTTACCTTTCCAGTTCTAGTGCAAGGTCCAGGACGGGTACTTTACAGATATTTCAATCTGCATCTGAGATTGAATTGAGTAATGATGTAACTCGTGTTATATGTGGTATGACATTGGTAAGTTTTCTGGAATCATTTGGCCAGGCAAGGGCAAGGCGTGGATACTCACATTATACAGTTATTTGCCCATACAGTGAAGTTCAGTGGTCACCAGAGATTGATGAGGGTTTTGAGGAGATTGATTCTGATTAAGTCTAAAGAACTAAGGAATTCTGTGAAGGATACTACATTCTGATGGGAGGGCGGAATGATGCTGATGCGCAATTTTTCTTCTCCCTTCGCTCTTATCTCTTATCTCTGCTGAATACGAGCTGCGCTCAAAATTCTCTGTAATTCTATCCTTAAGGTACGCGCTGAAAGATTTGTGGTTTGTTTAAAGCAACAGTGCTGTACAAAGAGGGGAGGAAAGAAACTGTGCCTATTTTAAGAAAAATTGTGGAAGATTGTTTGATCTTCAGTGTGATTGAATGATTGGTAAAAGATTCACCTGCTTCAAGTCGAATGATTGATGCATAGCTGACTGTGGATCCACAGAGGACGTAGCCGACTGTATGGCTAATAAAGTGGGTTAGAGGCCTATCTCGCCTGGGCCTTCTTACTTTAGTCAGCGGGTTTTACTGTTGTGGGTGAGAGGCGAGGGCAAGGAACCCTCTGGATATACCTTGGCAGGCTCGCTCTGACTTGCTACGTGTGGCCGCCCGTAGATAAGGTTAGGCACACTAGAAGGGCATTTCAGAATAAAGGTGAGCTGTCGGTAGAAAAAGGTTGAAGCCATGGGCAACTTTTTCTGTATACGGTCGGTGCCCCCCAATGAGATCCAAGACAACTATGCAGATTGTGAAAGACAGAGAAGGAAAGGAAGCAGTGAAAGATGTGAGACCAATATTTAAAAAGGCGAAAATGGCAGAGTGTGGATGTTTGGATGTACAGAAATGGCACAGTTTCAGAGAGGAGAATAGGGGGTGGATAAAAGACAAAAATAAAGAGCAACAAGTGAATAAATGGTGTTGTGTGGCAGAAGAAATACAACAGTATGGATGTAAAGAGACTACAGTAGGAAGTAGGGTGTATTATGACTGTTTCGATACACAAAGATCTATGACTGCTAGCGCCCCACCTCTGCATAATCAGAGACTGAGACAAGGCAGTTGGACTTGTAAACACTGTGGTCAGCCAAACTTAGGCTGGAGAAACACTTGTATGACCTGTACTGCAACCCGACCTAAGCAAATTGCACTAAATCCTGTCTGTACAAGATCACATGTAGTGACAGAGGAAGCTGACTCACTAGAGAGAGCATTGACTTTTGGGGAAGAAGCTAGCAGTGGCCCTGAGGAAGAGGAAGCTAGGGAGCAGCATGTCACGCCCACCGATCATCCAGTGACCTCCACGACCAGACCCATGACTAGAGAAGTACCCACAGCGAGACCGAAAAGGGTGACTAGAATAAGACAGATACAGGAGTATTATCCCTGGAGCCCCTCTGATCAGCTGGCTATGTTAAAACAATTGCCTAACCCTGAAAACCAACCATTCCCATTTTATAGACAACTAAAGGAAATACAGCGGGCATATAAGTGTACCTGGGCAGACCTAGAGAGCTTGGTGAGTTCAAAGGCAGGTGACGTACTAGGACACATAATTAAAACACACAGATGTGACAAAGAATCAGGCTTGGGGCATGGATGATAAATCTGCACGGTCTGGGGAGACGTACTGTGAGTCACTAAGACAATGGGCTACAGTGGAACAATCAGAGCAGACCGTACTCCTGACTAATGTGACACAGCAAAAAGGAGAGAGGGTAGAGATGTACTTTGAACGGTTACAGCTGAAATGGGCAGACATGGGGTACATTTGCATAAACCCACTTGATGTTAGAATACTGGTGAATGCATTCATTGACGGTATGAACAAAGACTTACGAGACGCAGTGCAGACAGCCAGACCTGAATGGAGATATGTAGATCCAAAAAGACCTCCTAAAGCAGTTGAGCAAACAAGGACAATAAGACGACCTGTCATGTATGCTGGAGCACAAGGAAAAAAGTGGAGACGTAATAAGGGACCTAAGGACATAGAAACAGTGAGGTGCTGGAATTGTGGTACTTACAAAACTTATTGTTAGTGACAATACCCCTATGAATTTACTGGGAGCAGATGTGCTGAGTGCGATCCAGGCCACCATACAGTACTCTCCTGAGGGTATTACCGTCACAAGTCCCCTCTCAGATAAACATTTGTGTAAGATTGCGGCAATGGTATATATGACAAAAGCTGTGAAACTAACACCTGACACCAAAATGCCTGAGGATGAGGAAATGGGACAAGTGCCCGACACTGTTTGGGCAAGGGGAAAAACTGATGTGGGTCGGCTGCCCATTCCCCCTGTCATGATTAAATTGAAAGAAGGAACCACTCCTCCTTGTTTAAAGCAATACCCCTTGAGCCTAGCCAAATCAATGGCCCTGAGCAGAGATATTGAAGAGTATGTTAAGGCAGGGGTTCTGGTGCAAAGATCTTCCCCCTGCGACACCACTTTGTATCCCATTAGGAAAAAAAGGACTCAAGGGTTTGCTCACACTTACAGAAAGGTTCATGACTTAAGGGCTATTAATGATGATACAGTGAGTGTGACCTCAATCGTCCCTAACACACACACAATACTGTTACAGATCCCAGTAATGTCAAAATGTTTCACAGTGATTGATTTAGCAGGTGCATTTTTCTCTGTACTCCTGCACCCTGACTGTCAGTATCTTTTTCCTTTACTCATAAAGGTGAACAATATTGTTGGACAGTCCTCCCACAAAGGGGGAAAGAAATCCCCTACCATCTATTCAGCAACAATGGCAGGGGTCCTTGAGTAGTGGCAATCACCTCATCCGCTGATTGTACTATTACAGTACGTGGATGACCCTAAGGGTTGCAAGGTCTCACGTGACAAATTACAGTATTACAAACAAAAGGTGACATTTGTTGGGACATTATATTATCGAAGGTGCCAGACACCTGACAGGAAACAGGCAATTCAAAATCTCCCTCTACCCAGGTCACATCAGCATCTATGCACTTTCCTAGGTTTAGTGACCTACAGTAGGCCTTGGATAAGGTCCGCTTCACAAATATTCCAACCACTTTATGACTGCTTGTCATCAGACCCGGGACCTCACACAAAATTGATTGTGTCTGTGCGGTAGGAGCAGCTGCACTACTACTAGGAAAGGCATGTGAGATCACACTGACGTTTCTTTTGACAATCTATTACCCACATGACATCCATGCCATACTCGTACAAGTTCAACCAAAACATCTGTCTATGGCCAGACAGCTCCGACTTGAGTGTGCTCTTCTAATTCCTGAGTATGTCACCCTCAAAAGATGTAACGTTCTGAATCCAGCCACCCTCCTGCCTGTGGATTCAGAAAAGGGGGAATTGGTGACCGTATAAGCAAGTGAGGAAGAATACTTTGACATGACGCATGAACATGACTGCATAGAACTGATGAGTCAGGAGACAGTTGGGTTTGCACACGTTCATGAAAAACCTGTTCCTAATGCAGATTTTGAGTTTTTTGTTAATGGCTCCAGATACCACCAGGATGGACGATTCCACACTGGATATGCAGTAGTATCCTCACATGAGGTAATCCAAGCTGAACCACTCCCTCCTCACATGTTGGCGCAGGAGGCAGAGTTGAAGGCACTCACTGAGGCGTGTAGAGCCGCTGCAGGTAAAGTCGCTAATATTTACACTGATTCGAATTATGCATGGGGAATAGCCCATGATGATGGCCCTATCTGGAGAAGCAGAGCGTTCCTTACATCAGCCGGTAAGCCCATTAAAAATGCAGAGCTGGTGAAACAATTGATGGAGGCATTGATGTTACCAGTCCAGGTTGGCATTGTCAAGGTAAAAGCACACGCAAAAGGTGACTCCGTGGAGGTAGAGGGCAACAGAAGGGCGGACGAGGCTGCTAAAGTAGCAGCCAGGCGGCCTAGGAAGCAGTGGACGGTGGCGGGGAGTCAGCATATTCCATCCACACTGAGCTTAGATGTCCTGAAATCTCTCCAGCAACAGGCTGCCCAAACAGAGAAGGAACACTGGGGGAGACTGGGAGCTGAGCTGAACTCAAATGGAGTATGGGAGAATAAGGATAAGTTGTGCCTACCGGAGTCCCTGTTCCCGATTATGGCGCAAGCAACACATGGCCCCACGCATGCCTCCAAAAGTCACATGTGTGCCATGGTAGATGACTTCTGGATTGCTCCTGGTTTCAGTTACGCAGCCTCGAAACTTGTACAATCATGCCTCATCTGTGCACAGCACAACACAGGTAAGACAATAAAAGTCCCTAAGAAAGCGACACCTAGGCCTCTCTACCCATTTCAGAGACTGCAGATTGATTACATACAGCTACCAAAGGTAGGAGTGTATGAATATGTCCTGTGTAGATCTCTTCTCTGGTTGGCCGGAAGCCTATCCGGTAAAATCTGCAACTGCTAAAACAACTGCAGACAAACTGATGAAAGAACTGATCTGCAGGTACGGTGTCCCAGAAACCATATAAAGCGATAGGGGCACACACTGCACGGGAGAAATAATGAGGGAAGTCATGCAGGCCCTGGGTGTACAGCAAGCATTTCATACACCATATAGGCCACAAAGTAGTGGGGAGGTAGAAAGACTAAATGGGACACTTAAACTGAAAATTCAAAAGGCCATGGCAGACACAGGAAAGAGCTGGGTGGAGTGCTTGCCTCTTGCACTCTTTTCAGTCAGACACACTCCAAAAAGAAAGACAGGCTTGTCTCCATTTGAAGTCCTGTTTGGTAGTGCACCAAAGACTGGTCTGTACTTCCCACAGGTGCTGCAAATGCAACACGGGTCTATGACAGCCTACGTCCAGGCCTTGCAGGAAAGACTTAATGTGGTGCATAAACATGTGTTCTCATCCATTCCAGATCCTAATGCCAGTGCAGATGTGCATCAGCTGAATCCAAGTGATTGGGTGGTTATACCCAGACACGTGAGAAGGAGCCTGGACCCACGATTTGATGGCCCCTTCCAAATCCAGCTGACCACATCCACCTCAGTAAAACTTGAGGGAAAGCCAACCTGGATCCACGCCAGTCACTGCAAGAAGGTTCTGTCAACAGTAGAATGACTGTACTCCTCATCACCTTGCTGGCAGTGAGAGGGTTACTGCACTCTACAGAGACACAGGACAAACTCTTAAATGTTGACTGGGACTACAAACTTATTCGGCATCATGCTCTTCTTATAAAGGACATGGAAGGACAGAAACCAAAGGACTGTTGGATCTGTACACACAGCCCTGTATCTGCGAGGACTATGCCATACTTAGCCTTACCTCTGGAGCCATGGGAGGTATTAACCCCACACTGCATACACAATGAGACTTGGACTCAATCTAGGAGTGCCCCATGATATATCTGCCTCATTGGCTATAATGGGCCGCTAATCCCTGGTTTTAGTTTAATATAACGCTCCCTAAGGTACAAATGTGGTGGCGGGAATATGACTCAGATGTCGGAAATATGGTCGCCAGGAGGAGGACTGAAATCCCTCACTCAGACCCCATTCCCAATGATGGACTGTGGTTCAGTCTTCAACACACTGGAGCAAATACCTGTGGTGAGGACAATAATTGCTTCCGCATATACACGCATGATCAAACACAGGTTAATAAGACGGTGTACCAGGATGGTATTGAAGGCTGTAGAGCATCTACGGGTAAAATAATAAGGAAAGAAAGGGGTAAATGTACATCTGGTATAAGGGGAAAACAAATGAATAATACTTGGTGTGCCCATAAGCCTATGTCTGGACTTTTGAGTTTATACCAATGTATACAGACCCCTGGTCACGTTTGTGTTCTCCCTGATGGAGTATTCTTGGTTTGCGGACATCGTGCCTACAGGTGGGTGAGCCCAGATATAAGAGGGGTTTGCACTCTTGCCAAACTAACACCAGCCACTTTCATAGTTCCTCATAGTAAAATAGACACAGCAGCAGTTCCAATTCATACTTTGTGTAGAAGGACTGCAGACAATAAGTCCCAGCCAAATGGTAGGCCGCATCTAGTAGAAATGGGGATAACAAATAAAATATTCCGTAGTATGCTATTAATATACCCCTTCATAACACAAATGTGGGATAAATTAGTGGAAGCTACCGACTACCTGGATGATCAGATTTTCCAGATTCTTGAAGTTCTTAATGAAACTAATACAATACAGAGACAATTAATCATAGTTACTAACCAACATACTATAGTACTAGATTACCTGACAGCAAAAGAAGGAGGAATGTGTCAGATAATTGGTCCCACCTGTTGTAATTATATGGACCCTGCTGGCAATCTCCAGATCAGGGCCAGTACAGACAAAATAGGTGAACTTAGAGACCAATGGTTAAAGCAACACAGTGCAAACAGAGACTCCTGGTGGGGTAACACATTCTCTTTCCTAAATCCAGCAAATTGGTTTAATGGCTTAGCAGGATGGATTTTTGGCATTTTACAGACTTGTATGCAAATTTTGTTGTTTTGCTTATTGTTTTATGTAGCCGTTAAAGCGCTAATATATGTATTACTTAAGCTACTGAATAATGTATGTGTGAAAAAAGAATCTAAGGCTGAACCTTCTGTAGTGTATCATAGACCCCAGGTAGCCATTGCTGATGGGGAAGGTGAGTGTCCACACTGAGGGTGGATGGGCGAAGCAGGTAGGAAGCCCCCTTATGGGTACTAGACCCATGAGACAGTAGCTCCTTTGTGGACATCAGCTGACCCTGTGGCAAAGGTTATACCATTTACAAAAGGGGGAAATTGATATAGAAGAGTTAATGGTTTGCTTTTATATCCCTTTAAATGCCTTTAAGACTTCAATTGCCTTTTGCCTAATATTGCTATGCATTATTCTCATGTAGACTACTAGTCTCTGTCTTCAAGGAAACTATACTTTTTATCATATTTGTTCTCATCAACATGTTCTGGGTACATTGTAAACAAGGTACGACCCTGAGGTGATGGTGGGGGCAAAATGAGCTCCATAGAGTCACATGTTGTAAATGGTATAAAACATTCCTTGTATTTCATTATGTCAGATAAACTGATTTGACCACGGCTTGTGTGTCGAGTCCTTTTGTCTCCAAGCGCTTGTCAGAAGGGCGAAAAACCTGGTAATTCGGACTCACTGGTGATCTGGCACAGCTGACGCTTGGTCAGAACAAAAGCAGCTATGACAACAGTGTAAAGATTAAACCACCCATTCAGCTATGTGAAATTGAATGCACACAGTGGCAAATAGAGATGGAAAAGTACATAAAGGTATGTGAAAGAAATTTCATGTTGGACTTAGTTTGTGTATTAACAAAAGGTATGGATTTACAATGTTTTGTGAAAAATAATGTGATTGTGTGAATAGCATTTTAAATCTATCTTACTCATAGCATAACTCATAAAACTGCCACTTCACTGAGGGATCAGATTACTAAGGTTTACAGATGAACGAGCACTAAAATGCAATTCCTAATGCTTGTATGCTTGTTTCGAGTAATGAGTATAATGGGAGTCAATGGGAAACCTGTGCATTTTTCCGACAGACCCCGCAAGGAGATCTGTGAGGCAGTGAAAATGTTGTGAAAATGCTGAAATGGATGGAAAACATGTTGAATGGAAGGAGAGCAATGATGTCTCATTTTTACTTCACTTTAACAACTGACTTTATAACATTCAAAATCAACGAGAAACTGGAGTTTACAGGAAAAAAATGTTAAGAAACATTCTTTCCTGTATAATTCCTTGCATATAATGCAGAATTGAAAAAGGATTAAAAAAATAATTTGCGTAAATCAAAATTGAAATTTTTATTAAAGCAGGAAATTTCAGTGTAATTTATGAAGGAAGCTAAAACTGCCACAAATAAAGAACTCAGATGAACCTTGTTTTAGACATAAAGGAGGACCTTATACACATTCTTTTCAAATTGTCATGCAGTGGTACTCCTAGACTCATAAAGGTTAAGAACTAAGTGAAAAGTTTGCAAAAAAATACAAACAGGGTCATTGACACACCCTTGAAGGCATCAACTGTAGTACCTCATCCGAATAATGTGAACAAAGTGTATTTGTGGTACTTCTACACTCATAAAAGTTCTGAACACAGTGCAAAGCCTGCCAGAAATTACAAGCTGAGTCACCCATACACAGTGCAAAGTAAGAAAAAAAATTATAAGGAGGGTTCACCCATACTCCCTTGAAGGCAACAACTGGATCACTGAAACTTAGTAAGAGGATACACATGATTGGAATACAAGGCTAGAAGGATTCAACTTATTTGCAAGAAACGGACTTGATAAACGAGGAGGAGGTGTCAAATTGTATGTTAGAAAAGCGTATATCTGCACAGAGATTGAAGCTTCAGAGACTGCGAGTTCTGTGGAAACTGTTTGGGTAAGAATACAAGGAGAGGACACCATTGTAGGCATTTACTACAGGCCGCCTATGCCAACTGAAGGTATGGATGAACTCTTTATGCATCAAATGGCCAAGTTCACCCAAAAATATGACATAGTGGCCATGGGAGATTTCAACTATACAGACATTTGTTGGGAATCTCTCTCAGGCAAAACTAACAGGTCAAGGAAATTTTTATTTTCTCTTGCTGATAACTTTATCTACCAAAAGGTAAAGGTGAAAACAAGGGGATCTGCAACCTTGGATATAATCCGGTTTTGGAGGTAAGAGTGGCTGGGACCCTAGGAGGTAGCAACCATGCTATTTTAGAATTTTGAATAACTAGAGGCCGAAGACCTGTGAAGACTCAGACTCCAAGGTTAGATTTCAGAAAGGCAGATTTTAAGGGACTCAGAAAGAGAAATGGAGGCATCCAATGACTGGATATCCTTAAGGACAAAAATGTCCAGGAAGGATGGGATATCTTGAAAAATGATATTCTCAAAGCACAATTGTTACAGATTCTGAAAAGAGGGAAGAGTAAGAAGCATTTAAGGAAACCAGGATGGATGAACACAGAACTTAAACACATGCTAAAAAGGAATGTGCATCAAATGGAAAAAGGGAGGTATTTCTAAAGAAGAATATAATGCTGTCTGCAGAACTTGCAGGGCACGAATCAGATTAGGTAAAGCTGACAATGAATTAAGGCTTACAAGAGACATCAAAAGCAATAAAAAATAATTTTGGGGATATGATAAAAGAAAAAGAAAAGTCAAAGATATAGGATTTTTACAGGATGAAAATGCTGAAATGGTAAGAAAAGATGTTGAGAAGGCCAAACTTTTAATTTCCTATTTTGCATCTGTTTTCTCTCAGAAAGGAAATGTAACATCAGCTTATCTTCACTGTCCTATTAAAGGAATAGAAGAATCCAGGATATCTATAAACAGAAAGAAAGTGAGGAAACATTAAGCAAACATAAATGAATTCAAGTCTCTAGGTCCAGATGAATTACATCCCAGAATACTGAAGGAGATAGCAGAAGAAATTTTTGAACCACTCTTTATAATCTTTAAATATTCTTGGAGAACTGGAGAAGTCCCAGAACACTAGAGAAGAGCAAATGTCATTCGTATCTTCTAAAAGGGGAATAAGGTGGACCCAGGGAACCATACGCAATGAGTCTGACTTCTATAGCAGAAAAGATCTTTGAACAAATTATTAAACAACATGTATGTAAGTACCTGGATAAGAACCAGAGTCTGCATGGGTTTCTAACTAATAAGTCAGACTAATTTAATTTCCTTCTATGACAGAATCACTGGCTGGGTGGATCAGGGAAATGCTGTAGATATAGCATATCTTGACTTTAGCAAAGCATTTGACAAAGTATCTCACACAATCGTTATTGAAAAAAAGACTAAGTATGGAATGGACAAGGCAACTGTTAGGTAGATTCATAACTGGCTTAGTGATCGGACCCAAAGAGTTGTTGTAAATGGCTGCACATCCAGTTGGACGAATGACTCAAGTGGGGTACCACAGGGTTCTGTCCTGGGCTCTGTATTGTTCAACATCTTTATCAATGATTTAGCTGAAGGGATTGAGGGTAAACTGATTAAAGTTGCTGATGACACAAAGCTAGGATGGATAGCTAATACTAGAGAAGAGAGAGTGAGGATTCAAAAATATAAAAATAAACTGGAGTAGTGGGCAGCAACTAACAAAAAGGTTTTTAAAAGGGAAAAATGCAAAGTACTACATCTGGGCAATAAAAATGGAAAAAGCATATACAGAATGGGGGGAATAGGCCTAAGCAACAGCACATGTGAAAAAGACTTGGGTCTACTAATAGATCACAGGCTGAACATGAGTAAACAGTATGATGCAGCAGCAAAAAAGGCAAATACAATTCTGGGATGTATTAACAGAAGCATACAGTCTAGATCACATAAAGTCATTATTGCCCTCTACTACTCTTTGGTCAGACCTCATCTGGAATACTGTGTCCAGTTTTGGGCACCAATTTTAAAAAAGACATCAACAAACTGGAGCAAGTTCAGAGAAGAGCGATCAGAATGGTGACCCGTCTGCTAACCATGTTCTATGAGGAACGGTTACAGGAATGTTTAGCTTGCAAAAAAGAAGACTGAGAGGAAACTTAATAGCTGTCTACAAATATCTCAAGGACTGTCACATTGTAAAAGGATTATCCTTACTCTCATTTGCACAAGGAAAGACTAGAAGCAATAAAATTAAACTTTATGGGATGAGACACAGATTTGATATTGGAAAAAACTTTTTGACAGTGAGGGTGATCAATGAATGGAACAAGCTGCCATGAGAGGTGGTGAGTTCTTCTTCAATGGAAGTCTTCAAACAGAGGCTGGACAGGTATCAGTCTGGGATGATTTAGTGAATCCTGCGTTGAGCACAGGGTTGGACCAGATGATCCTGGAGGTTCCTTCCAACTCAAACATTCTATGATTCTAATACTGTATGTCTGATGAATTGAATCCAGAGAAAAAATGTAATTTTTTTGGAGTGGAATATATCATACCTCAGAAATGTACCACAAAGCCTGTATGTTATGAAATGAGTCAGCGTAGGAGGCAAAAACAGAAATACTAGCTAAGTCCAGAAAACCAGAGAAGTTGGCAGCTATCGGATTGCAGACCCCTGAAACTATCAACAACAACTAGCAGTAGCCGTGGGGGGTTCCTACGGTGCCCTAGACCCCTCGATCACAGCCGGAGAACTACATAGCCTAAAGACAGAAAAGGAAATCTAAACTACCCCAGAGCAGATCCCAAAGCAATAGGCAGCCCCCAACATATAATGACGGTGAAGCAAGATGAAAAAACACTCGCACAGATAGAAAGATAGGCTGAGCAAATGATGGGGCCCAAGCTAACTAGATAGGACAGGATAGAAAAGCTGCTGTCTGTAATCCGCCAAAACCCTATCAAAACAAGAGCCAACAGCTGATAGGGAAAAAAGCCCTGAAGACGCTAGGCTTCAAAAAGACTATATCAGTACTCAGGTATTTTCTGAAGACAGAGCAAAAAGGAATTCAGCTCACCCCAGCAGGGAATGGCAGAAATCAAGGAAAACAATGCAAAACAAAACCAAAACACAAATGCAAAAAGTAGAGCAGAAAACTTAGCTTTTGAGGAGCAGGAATCAGACTGGTCTCCTAGAATCCCTCAGAGAGAGCACCAGCAAGGCAGAAGGGCGTCGGCTGCCTTATGTCCAGTCAGCAATTCCCATCACCCAGTCATCATCATCCTGCCCAGGTGCTTGGTAATCAGCCTCACTATCTTCCTTCACCAGAAGAGCGAGTTCATCAGACCTCAATGGAGAAGGGGAAAATGAACTCACAACACTGTAGTTCTGTTTGAATGAGTAATTGAATCCAGAAAAAAAATTTCCACTACATTTTGGAGTGTCATATTCCACAGAAATGTACCACAAACCACATATTACTGTAGGGCTGAGTAAATGAATCCAGATTTTTTTTCAATGCGATTTTGGAGAGATGTATACCACAGAAATGTACCACAAAGCAAACAATACTGTATGGATGAGTAATTGAATCCAGAAACAATTTTCAACTTTTTTTAGTAGACACCCGTGACCCTGGATACACCGTCTCCAGCAGGGCGAATTTAAACAAAGAAACGTGCAGCCGGATGCACCGCCTCCAGCAGGCGAATTTCAATAGTTACATGTGTATCTGGATACACCACCTCCAGCAGGGTGAATTTACAGAGATCAGGGAAACACCAGGGAAACCGATACAATGAAGGGCCCTGCAATAGGGAACGGGGAAGTGGAGACCTCCTGCACTCCTCTGAGTCAGTGTCTCTACACTCCTGACGGTCCCTAGGCAGGTTCCACACCTGGCGACGAGCAGGATACCTAAAAACCCTAGCTCGCCCTGCACCTATCCCTTTCTAATGAATTGGACAGTGCAGAAACTAATCCCACCACTGCACTAAAACACAAGCAGGGAAAGACCACTTAGCTTTGCTCTGTTGCTATTGCTCCCAGCAACAGAGTCCAGCACCTGAGTGCAGCTTTCCTCCTGAATAGCTGCTACTTCACCAAAGCTTTGTCAGAGATGCAAGGAACTCCTCACTGATGCTCCTTCTACACCAGGACTCTGACTGAGCTGCAAGGAACTCTTCTCTAGCTCCTTCCTCCACCAAGGATGGTTGGAAAGGACCAATATCACCAACAGTGAGTGAGACCACCTGACTCTCCTTTATAGGCAAGAGCCAGAGCCTTCACACCTGCTAGTGATTCCCATGTAATAATACTAGCCACCACCTGGGGCAAAACTAGAACTAAAGACACCACTGTGTAATGAAACTAATGGCGACCGGGGGCAAAACTAATTTTAAGCAAACAGCATGGATCATGACAGTTATATACCAACGAAATGTACCACAGAGCTCATAATACTGTATGGATGAGTAATTCAATCCAGACAAATTTTACAACTCTTTTTTGGAGTGTTATATAGCACATATATGTACCCAAGAGCTTGTAATACTTTATGCGTGTGCAATTGAATTCAGAAATTTTTCTCAATACTTTCTTGGAGTGTTATGTACCACAGAAATTTACCACAAAGAATGTAATACTCTATGGATGAATAAATCAATCCTGACACATTTTTCAATGTTTTTTTGGAGTGTTATGTACCACCAAAATGTATCAGAGGTGATGTAATTATTTATGCGCGTGCAATTGAATCCAGAAATTTTTCTCAATGATTTCCTGTAGTCTTATATACCACAGAAACGTACCACAAAGCACATAATACTGTATGGATGAGTAATTGAATCAAGAAAACATTTTCTTAGCTTTTTTAGAGTCTTATATTTTTCAGAAATGTACCACAAAGAGCGTCATACTCTATGGCTGAGTAATTGAATTAAAAAAAAAATCAATGCTTTTTTGGAGTGTACTATACCACAGGAATGTACCACAAAACCTGTTATAAGATTTGAATGAGTAATTGAGTCCATAAAAAGTGTTCAACTACTTTTAGGACTGTTACATTCCACAGAAATGTACCACAACACATGCAATACTCTAGGACTGAGTAAATGAATCCAGAATTTTTTTCAATGCTATTTTGGAGTGTTATGTAGTACAGAAATGTACCACAAATCATGCAATACAGTATGGATAAGTAATTGAATACAGAAACAATTATCAATGCTTTTTGGAGTGTTACATACCAACAAAATGTACCACAGAGCATGTAATACTGTATGGATGAGTAATTCAAGCCAGACAAATTTTTCAATGCTTTTTTGGAGTGTTATATACCACTACATGTACCAGAGAGCACATATTATATGGGTGAGTAATTGAATCCATTTTTTAATGCTTTTTTGGCATGTTATAGACCAACAAAATGTACCACAGAGCACATAATTGTCACGCTGCAGCACTGCAGGTGAATGTAGAGTAACACAAACTCCACTAGATGGCAGCAGAGTGGAGAGAGGACTGAAATTCTGCTCAGAACACACCAGCAGAACTGCAGCGAGGCTACCACCAGGAGACAGCAAAATAGTTAGACAAGCCGGCTCGATACCAGAGAGTAAAGAAGTACCAAGGGGAATCCCACACACAGAGTCAAAGGAGCACAAAAAGGTCAGTACCGGTCAGTAGCAGAAGAACCAGAAAGAAAGGACAGAATCAGGTCAGAGCCAAAGCAGAGTTGAGTACCGAGGAGTCCAAAAACACAGAGACACACAGAGTTGGGACGAGTAGGAGAGGGGTACACAGACACGGGCAAAGTCAGCTAAATGCAGCAGGACAAATCAGGGTCTCACCAGAGCCAGATACACACACCGTAGGCAGGAAATATAACTGGCACTGCCTGCAGGATGCATCACAGAGAAATAGCAGACTTGACACCGGAACAAGGCAGAGAAAGTAAACCCTTGAATGACCAGAGCGGGAAAGGAGGGACAAGACCCAAAACCCGGTCTGGATCATGACAATAATACTGTGTAGATGAGTAATTCAGTAAGTCAATCTAGACAAAGCCCTACCTAGAGACTCTTTTCTGCCACTCTTTCTGCTCCTGAAACTCACTCTCCTTCCCTAGGCTAAATGCAAACAGCAAAGCACAGATTAGGCCTTACAAGGATTGTTAGTATGATGGTTTGGAATCAGAACCAGTATCAATGCTAGAATAATCTGATTCATTCAACTGTGCACACACAGCGCCCTGGACAAGCACTCTCTCCCTCAATAAGAACCAGTAACTAAGCTGTACAATGGCATCAGTGTGCTAATGTGGCAGCACCACCTGTCCTGAGGATGTCATACACCATCTACAAAGATGGCATTACAGTGACTTACAGGCAATCTCCGCATGATTTTTAACTGTGTATCAGGTGCAAAACATCCGGGGCGGGGATTCGAGTTTCAAATTCGAGCACCAGTTTATGCTTGTCGAGTGTCGAGCTCCGCCTAATGCACGCTGAGTGCCGAGCACATGCGAGCACCCAGATTCTTGAGTGATATCAGAGTATCACTGAGCACATTTGCTCATCCCTACTAAGGTTCCCTATAACTGATATGTATTTTGTGTGTTTGACACATTACTTATGAGGTATCCGCTTGCTTGTAACCTTGAAGCTTGCAAATGGACATCTGCCTTAATTACAATAAAAGAAATGCACTGAAATATTTCACTTATGCTTTTAATCCTTTTTTATTAGGACACATATTAGGGAACAATAATTGATGAAAAGATCACTGCTGTAGTTTCCCTTCTGGGGACATAAAAAAGCAAAATTATATTTGATAATGTTTAGTAAACAGAAATAGTCGCCACAAAGAGAAGTACATATTTAAAACTGCTGGCCTCTTTCACACTTTAGTTTTTTGTGTCAGTTATAATCCGCCAAAAAGGAGGACAAGCGGATCCGTTCCTAACTGATATGGATCCGCAAAATGAGGAAATTTAAAGAGAGAGAGAGAGAGAGAATTTCGGGCTAAATCAGTGTCTGGAGGATCCGCCAGCCAAAAAGAACGTTGCAAGCTCCGTTTGGAAATCTTTGAGGATGTTGACGGACAGCAACCTTATGGGGGATCCGCACAAAAACGGATGCAACGGACGGCAATCCGTCAAGATCCGCCAATGATGAAAGTCAATGGGGAAAAAAACGGATCCGCAAAAAAAAATTGTGGATCCGTTTTTTTCAAAACCTGGCGGATTTTGACTGATTGTAAAAAACGGAAGTGTGAAAGAGGCCTTAGACTATTGTGAACTGTATATTTTTTTCTCCTTTTTTGTCAGTTGAAAAAAACACAAAAAAAAGGAAAATTGTATGTCATTTTGCAACCCCCTGTAATTATTATGATTCTTGAATTGTGGTGAAGCAAAGGGAAATTTCTCATTAGAAATTTCATTGTGCTTTAATAAAAAAAAAGTTTTTACATTTATATAAAACGTTACACTTATTTGGTATTAATATATTATTCATTCGGAGCAATAGCATAAAATTAGCTTGGTATTTTTACAGCATACCTGAAAGAAAATAAGTAAATGCAAAAAAATCAGTGTTTTTTATTTTTCTACACCTAGAAATGAATATAAGCTAATTAATAAAATACAGATTTAACAGCTGTCTTGCGTAATAGCGTAAGGTGCTACGACAATGTATGCTTTCTGTGTTGCACTGCTTTTCTAATGGACACATTTTGTAATAATCAAAAGAACATCATATTGGAGGCTTCTGTATCAGTACATACCCTAAGGCTATGTGCACACGTTGCGGATTCTGCTGCGTTTCCGCAGCGTTTTTGCCGCTGCGGAAACGCAGCAGTTCTGCTGACCAAGTACAGTACAATGAAACCCTATGGGGTTTCAAAAACGCTGTGCTGATGGTGCGGTTTTTTCCGCGCGGTTTTGCTGCGGTTTTTTTTCCGCAGCATGTCAATTGTTTCTGCGGATTCCGCTGCGGTTTCACACCTTTAACATAGTAGAGATGTGAAACCGCAGGGCAAAACCGCAGACCAAACCGCAGGAAAACCGCAGGTCACTTTACCTGCGGTTTTACCTGCGTTTCCGCGCGGAAAAAACCGCAGCAGAATCCGCAACGTGTGCACAGAGCCTAAAAAGGTGGTAATGGAAAATACCACTAGTCCTGAAAAAAACAAACAAGCCCTACTATGGTTACAGTACATTGTCAGTAAAATGTAAAAATGTTCTTGCTCTTGGAATGCTACAATAAAATCCAATATTCAATCCTTAACAGGATTATTAATAGTGGCATGCTAGCATCCGAGTATATTTTCCTCTGAAGCAGCTTTTTCAGAGAAAATATACTTTAAAGATCCCGTCAGCCAGAGATGAAGCGAGTCCGGCTTTTCCCAGGGCTGTTGCAGATAGGTTTCTCCCTATGTACACACTGGTATCACCTGCAGCAGCTTTGGGACGGATAGACTAGTCTCATTTTTTGTTTCGGATCCCCAGCTTGATATTCAAAGCATGCTAATACTTTGAAGATACTATGAAGTAGAAATGCTCCAGCATTTCAGAGAATAACCAAATGAACAGCACGAGCGTGAGTAAGACGCTGGGACCGAGGTCTATGCTCAGCAGCGGCCGAACCTGAATGGGAGACCACAGAGGCAGACAAGGCTTGGGATCTACCCTGTGCAATGGGAGAATCCCAGCACCTAGCTGTATGTTGCCCATATACTTGTAGGGGGTATGCTATATTACGGTTATACCTTTGATGTATATTTGTAAAAAATATATAATGGTACTGCTACAAGATTAAGTGTATTACCCTTTCTAAACAATGGTACTGCTACAATGTCTAGTGTATTACCACCGTTTCTTGCTAAATGTATATATGTGTATATTGTTATACCGTTGTAATGCTGCTATGTATGGTGTATAGGGTAAGTGCAGCTATTGGACTGGCCACTAGATGGGGGCATTATAGTGTACAGAGCTTTCAACTAGTGTGTAGTGTAGGAAATGGTTAACAGCAGGGACTGTTGTCTGGTAAGGTAGGAAGGTTCCCTTAGGCAGTCAGAAGTGCCAAGGTGCCTGAATAGTCCACATGGGCTCTAGGCCCAGGACACCACAGCAATCAAGTAACGTTCGAAGAAGAGAAGCTTAGCTATTCGGAGTCTTTAGGACAGAAGTATGGTATCAAGCAGCAGTTCACAGCAGGAGAAAGGAAGCAGTCTGGAATAGTACAGGGAGCAGATTGTTCAACATGTGGAAAATTATTGCATGGGCCGATGCTCTCAGGACCAGGACGAAATGGACTAGAGAATCCCCAAACATAGTAAGTCTGAACAGGGAGAACACTGCGTTACCGCCTAAGGTGCTATTACCCCGTAATGTACTGGAGAACGTGGAACTGAGTGCAGGGAAAGAACAGAATGAGAACTGCATGGAACTTGCTGTTGATGTTGTAACTGACAAAATGTGCTGCCAAGTTATTCAAGTAAAGTTTCACATGTTGCATTTGAACTAGACTGTGTTTCAATTCTTGCAAAACCAATTGCAGAATGGCTTCAGCACCACAGTGGTATGGTATCCCTGATGGCGCAGTGTGAGAAGACACAGGTATGCTGGTGAATGAATGCTATTTTCATGTGAGAGGAGGCCAGGGCACAGATACACCGGAGTGCTCGGCCATGACTACGGCCCTGGCAGCCTCTTATATACTCACACCAATTGTAATTTATATCTTTTCAGAGAAAAGTATACTCAACTGCAATTGCCATTTTCTCTTTTTTGTGAGTCTCCCACAACCTTCAACATTACAGGCAGGAGCTAAAGCTACTGAGCCACAGCTCCTGCCTATAATATTGAAAGTTGTGAGTTTGACACAATGGGAGACTCACACAAAAGGGGAAATAAACTGCAATTGTGTAGCCAGGCTGCAATTAATATCCCCCATGGCATGAGTCACCTGACGGGTTCCTTTAAGGCTCAGAAGTTTAAAATGACAATTTCTTTTTGTTAGATTTGTGTAAGGGGGTGGATTGTGTGGAATATCCATAAAAAAAATTCCCAAATCCCTTCTGTTTTATTGGATGCTAACAGGTAAACTGTTTGGTCCTGAAATGCATATCCCTGATATGAGCTATTGTGTGCTGCACAGTAGAGGCAAAAATAACCGTATTTTTCCAAGATTCAACCAAGGGAAAGGATCTTATTACTGCAATTTACTATGCATTGTTCATTTTGTCACAGTAGTTTATCTTTTGCAGTTTTGCGAGGATGCGTAAAGTATTTGTGATTAACATGTTATTTTTCTGGTTTTGTACTTAGCTTTTGGTGTAATTACAGATCTGGGTGCTTCTTATGGTCTTTCTTACAGATTTACAAAGAGATTGATCACCATCTAGTGGAGATCTGATACATGTGTACCGCATTTCTTAGGCTTATTTGTAACCTTTTTGTAAATCTTAATTTAGTCTTCAAGCTACATGAAGCACAAAGACTTGAACGTAAAACGATATTTTTTTATTAGGGCCAATTTGCATGTCTGATACACATGTATAGGTGCTGTTTGTTTTTAATGGATAGCACATTATATTATAGTCTGTAGTCCTTTTTGCAATCCTTTTTCGACCAGTGGTCTGTAATAAAGAAACGGAGACCTGTCCGAGTTTTGTCTGATTCTCGAATCAATGGTAATGATAGAGCCTGCATTTATAAGGGACAACACTCAAATATCTTCCATGTTTCATCTGTGTCCCATCTATTTGAGACTTTAAGACAGGAAAGGGTGAATTCAGGCTTACGTACAATATATACTGTAGCTTTATTATATTTTTTGTTTTCAAGACTAGAACACTATTAGCACAGCCTTATTTAGCTATAAGCCGGTACCTACTTGAACACTAGGTGAAAGGACTTGTGCCTGATCCTTTTTCTCCCTGAAATCTACCATTTGGTGAGAGTTGAAGGGGTATCTACACATTGGATTGTCACATCTAATGTATATGGCTAGTTTAAAGGGAATCTGTCAGCATAAAATGACTGTTCAAACCAAGCATAGGCGCTCGGTGCACCTTTGTTATGCCCAAAAAGTTCACTGCACCTTCCCACCTACCTATTGCTGCCCATCTCTTATTTGATTGACAGATCTGGCTTTACAGGAGCTGGAAAACAAGTAGTTGAGAAAGGGTACTGATCTCTTTTTCCACACTATGTGTGCACCAAGAGCTCGGTTTGAGCAGTCATTTTAAGATGCAACAAAAGAAAATTTTACTTTTACCCCTCTCTGACATGGGGCGTAAATTTACGCCGATGTCGGACTCCCTCCCTTTGATGTGAGCTCCTGCTGGCACATGTCAGCTGTTTTGAACATGTGCCCGGAACATCCGCGGGTGGAATCACGATCCGCTCGTGGCTATTAACCCTTTAAATGCTGCCAAACTCTGACAACGGCATTTAACATGCACTTCTGGCAATTGTGCTGAAAATTTGCCCATTGGTGACTGCCGTCACGTGATTGCGGGTAAGCGATGAGTCCGCAGGACAACCAGAGGTTTCCAACAGACTTCTATGGTTGTCATTGCCAGATTGCTCTGAGCGCCACCCGGTGATCGGCGCTCATAGCGAGTAAGCATTTATGCTACATACAAGCAATCTGATCATTGCCTGTATGTAGCAGAGCCGATCGGACAAGTGCAGAGACTATTGAAGCATGCCAAAAGTAAAAAAAAAAAAAGTTTTAAAAAATGTTGAAAAAATAAAAACTATATAAAAGTTCAAATCACCCCCAATTCGCCCGATTCAAATTAAAACAATAAAAAAAATCAAACGAGAAAAAAAAGTCAAACGCCAGAATTACTTTTTTTGGTTGCCACAACATTGCATTAAAATACAATAACGGATGATCAAAAAATCGTATCTACACCAAAATGTTATCATTAAAAACATTTGCCCAGCATGCAAAATATAAGCCGTCACCCAGCCCCAGATTATGAAAAATGGAGATACTACAGGTCTCGGAAAATGGCGCAATTTTTTTTTACAAACTTTGGAATTTTTTTTCACCAATTAGATAAAAGAGAACCTAGACATGATTGGTGTCTATGAACTCGTAATGACCTGGAGAATCGTAATGGCAGGTCAGTTTTAGCATTTGGTGAACATGGGGAAGAAAAAAACGAAAAACAACTGTGGGATGGCACTTTCTCCGCACTTGGAATTTTTTTCACATTTTTGAGTACACAACATGGTAAAATCAATGGTGTTGTTCAAAAGTACAACTCGTCTAACAAAAAACAAGCCCTCACATGGCCATTTTGATCAAAAAATAAAAAAAGTTATGGCTCTGGGAAGAAGGGGAGCAAAAAATGAAAATACAGAACCAAAAATACCTCTGGTTGTTAAGGGGTTCATTTGTAAACCAGATAAACTCAGTAATTATCTGTTGTAAACTATGTCATAATGGCCTACAGCTGGAACCTGGTTATTGGCAAAAACTTTCAGAACTCAGCTAAAGGGAACTTAAAAGTTTCGGTAGTCCCTCCATAATTCATTTCTGTGGAACTGTCAAAGGCATGTGATGATTCAGATATATATTTGCATTACGCCGTCGCCCCATCAGATTTAGCGTACTACAAGTGAGAATTGGATTACTTTGTTTTAATGATTTCTTGGCTTTGTTATGTTGGTTATAACTTTTCATGTACGATGTTGCCTCTATTTTCTTCTAGGCTAAAGGCATTTGCTTTAAGATAAAGAAAAAATATTCTCAGTACAACAAAAGTCTAGAGAACAAGTTAGCCTTCTACTGCAGCTGAAGGAAAAGGTTACAGAAGTGATCAATTGGCCGCAAAAGAGCTTATCTACAGCGGAAAACACGAATGAAGACGGTAAATCAAAGGAAATCATAGTTATAGATTGTTTAAAAGTCATGAAGGCTGAGGGTGTAAAAATCTCAAGGAGAAACAATACTTAAAGGAGACAGAATCCGCACATAACCTGCCGGTGTACAGCAATCACACTGTAATGGTAGACTTTCCCACAGGTATGTATTAAAAAAAATTCCATTTTGTTTTCCATGGAATCTATCGGTGTCATCCATGCTTAGTTGCATCCATACAGTTGAAATGACCTACTATGGTGAGATTTATTTATTTTTATTTATTTTGATCATTTATATAGCGCCATTAACTCCACAGCGCTTTACAGACATTATTGGCACTGTCCCCGATGGGGCTCACAATCTAAATTCCCTATCAGTATGTCTTTGGTGTGTGGGAGGAAACCGGAGTACCCAGTGGAAGCCCCCGCAAACACGGGAAGAACATACAAACTCCTCGCAGATGTCCTTGGTGGAATTTGAACCCAGAACCCCAGCGATGCAAGCTAACCACTGAGCCACCATTCTGGCCCTAGATGTGGCATATATTCCAATTCTTTGACCATTAGGGCTTTCACTCATCTGCATTTAAAACATTGCTCTGATTTTGACCCAGAAAAGTCGGACGAGTGCCATGCAAGTAAAATGCAATATTTCTCACATAGCATCCGTATGCAATCCGTATGACATGTGTATGCAATGCGCTTTTTTTCTCTGCAACTATTATTCTACAATGATTTATAGGACCATTTACTTTTATTTTCTAACACCTTGAATATTTCTAATTGTGACCACCGACCAAGTCATCTTTTATACTGTCAATCACTGGGATTGTAGTAATTATGCAACAGTGTATTTATATATTTTCTGCCTTCATCTCCTTTTATATTAATGACATACCGTATTTCATGATAATAACAGGTTATATTCATCTCATTTCAGCTTGAGAGAATAAACTCTAATGGTATGTACCTCTGTGATCTCAATGGTTAGCACTGCAGCCTTGCAGTGCTGGGGTCCTGGGTTCAAATCCAGCCGCTCTGCTCAGATCAGCTCTGTGGGTTTGGCTGTTGCTGCCACCTCTGGGCCAGCATTAGCAGTGCAGGTTGCTCAGTAACAAGCCACTCCAGAGGCTAAGTCCTCCCGTCGCTCTACTGGGCATGCTCACGAGTCGATCTCCCATTGGAGATCGGGAGTCACATGCCCAGGTCCTGACTCATTAGGATCCCCTCCCTCTGATATTACGAGTGTGTACAGGGACTTAGGCTTAGGGTCAGCGCCAGCCAGTGGCATGCTACAAGCCACAGTAGTATCATCAACAGTGCTAGCGTCCGACAGTGCGCCTGCTATGGGGCATTGTCGATTGGTGGCAGTGTCTGTTGCCGCGCTGCAGTCTGCAGCTCCTCTTGGCGTCCGCAGTAGCAACGCCACACACACGGTAGGTCTAGACGGACGCTGACCCTCTGCCTAGGGCCCAGCTCCTGTGACCATATACCATGCATGCATTTCTCTGAGACCTGTGGCGATAACAGGCTCAGCCTTTTGTGTTTAACACATAGGCGTCTCTGTGAATTAACAGAGATCGCTCAGCGCACCCGGGTGACGTTCAACCGGCGTGTGTTATACCGCCATATTGTATGTCCGCCATTGTCTAGCAGCAGTGTTAACACCTTCTGCACGGTGGATCCCGGGCGGCGAACGAACTTTACATTATTTTATATTTAGTGCGTTCCGCCGTCCCTAACAGTATATCTGGCAACCTTCCTAGACAAAATAGGAGACCTGTAAGAAAGAACTAACAGGAAGCAAAATTGTCAACCTCGGGGACTCAAGGCAATCTAAGTAATCTTGCTCTTGTCAAAAAATTGATGGGCAGACTACAGTTTTACCTACAAAATCCATATAGACACAAATTAGATTTATAAAATGTTGCCGATTCAAGGGACAGCCTTAAAGGGGTTGTTCAGATCATATGATATTAATAGGTCATCAATATCATATATCTGAGGGTCTGACACCCAACACCCCTACTGATCAGCTGTTATTAGCTCTAGGGGAGGTCTGGTGTCAGAATTGACCACAGCAGTACGGTGCTGCTCTGATCAATGTGCAGCACCCACTGCCAAGTACTGCAGAGCAGACCTTATACACTTACTACAGAGATCAAAGCTGTTCAGAAAAGACAGCGTAACGTAAATCATATTCAATATAAATTGCAAAAATAATTGCAATATAAAGGCAAAAAATCCCTAAGTAAAGACAATTAAAATATAACTTTTTATTACTTATTTCAACATCAATACGTAGCACAAATTTAAATCACAAAGGTCAGTAAGCAGGAATACAGTGTGCTCTACCTCATACATAAATTAATTGTGTCCTTTTGTCTGATGATGCTATTCCTGATATACTTTTGTCAACAATCAAATGTTCATTTCATTTTTATTTCCATTTTGACTAATAGACTGACCTATGCTAATCAAGAGGAAACACAAATTAGCCTCCACAACATGTTTCACCAGGAACTGGCATCATCAGGGGACTGAGGCTATAAGGACTGAATTTATAGCCTCAGTCCCCTGATGATGCCAGTTCCTGGTGAAACATGTTGGGGAGGCTAATTTGTGTTTCCTCTTGATTAGCATAGGTCAGTCTATCAGTCAGTAGGATTATACTGATAGTAGTAGAGTGGTTACTCTAAAATGAAATAAACATTTGATTATTGACTTAAGTGTGTTAGGAATTCATTCATCAGACAAAGGGGCGCAATAAAGTTTAAGTATGAGGTGGTGCACACTGTAGTCCTACATATTGACCTTTGTGATTTTAATTTGCACCACGTATTCCTATTAAAATAAGTAATAAAAGCTATATTTTAATCATCTTTAGTTAGGGATTTTCTGCATTTTAGCAACTTACATTGGACACCAAATTTACACATTCTGTTTCCATTCAGGGTGTGAATTCCACCCTTTACTACAACATGTATGAGTGACAGTGATAATGGATTATCAGATTTCTTTGGGAATACCAATAGCTTACTATTTAATTTCTGATCACCCCGCATGCCACTAATTTTCGTAGCATCTGCCATACTTATATGAACAAATCATAAACTCTTTACCAAAATAAACTGAAAGCTCTTTAAATTGAAAAGCTATTATTACAAATGATCCTGAGCGGAGATGACTCTTGCTTGCATTACTGGTCCAGATCTCATTTTCACATCAGCCTACAGCTGTTCCCCGTTTCCAGATTTACATGATTTACATTAAGTAATGTCAGAAGAGGAAAGTACTTTTCATTTGCATGCAGAAATGAAAAATTGATACGATTTTGACTTTCATGAGATTTGCAATCCTGACATTTGTGGAGGCTTCTATTATGATTTCTCTTAATGTAAGCAGGACCGGACCATTCCTATTGGGATGCATTGAGACTATTAACTAACATATTGCACAGTTAATTTTTGGAAAGCCATGTAGACCTGTTTTGCAAAGGTTTGTACTTTCACTGAGGTTGGATTTTGTTTCATTGTCAATATCTTAGGAGCCTAATAGCTTTAGAACAAGTGATCTAAGTGTGCTAAGCAAAGCAAACATTATTATATATTATTAGGGCTGTCGACTACTTGATGAGCCTTTATTAACGACCCCAGGTTGTGGCATAAATTGAAAATAATCTGCTGCACAAATATCTCCCAAACCAGTGCTGCTTATCTGCTCTTAGCCCTTTGACCCACCGCCTATCCCGTGACATACAGTCATATGTAAAAGTTTGGGCACCCCTATTAATGTTAACCTTTTTTCTTTATAACAATTTTGGTTTTTGCAACAGGTATTTCAGTTTCATATATCTAATAACTGATGGACTCAGTTATATTTCTGGATTCAAATGAGGTTTATTGTACTAACAGAAAATGTGCTATCTGCATTTAAACAAAATTTGACCGGTGCAAAAGTATGGGCACCCTTATCATTTTCTTGATTTGAACACTCCTAACTACTTTTTACTGACTTCCTGAAGCACTAAATTGGTTTTATAACCTCATTGAGCTTTGAACTTCATAGCCAGGTGTATCAAATCATGAGAAAAGGTATTTCAAGTGGCCACTTGCAAGTAGTTCTCCTATTTGATTCTCCTATTAAGAGTGGCATCATGGGATCCTCAAAACAACTCTCAAATGATCTGAAAACAAAGATTATTCAACATAGCTTTTCAGGGGAAGAATACAAAAAGTTGTCTCAGAGATTTAACCAGTCAGTTTCCACTGTGAGGAACATAGTAAGGAAATGGAAGAACACAGGTACAGTTCTTGTTAAGCCCAGAAGTGGCAGGCCAAGAAAAATATCAGAAAGGCAGAGAAGAAGAATGGTGAGAACAGTCAAGGACAATCCACAGACCACCTCCAAAGACCTGCAGCATCATCTTGCTGCAGATGGTGTCACTGTGCATCGGTCAACAATACAGCGCACTTTGCACAAGGAGAAGCTGTATGGGAGAGTGATGGGAAAGAAGCCGTTTCTGCAAGCACACCACAAACAGAGTCGCCTGAGGTATGCAAAAGCACATTTGGACAAGCCAGTTACATTTTGGAAGAAGGTCCTGTGGACTGATGAAACAAAGATTGAGTTGTTTGGTCATACAAAAAGGCGTTATGCATGCGCTGTATTGTTGACCGATGCACAGTGACACCATCTGCAGCAAGATGATGCTGCAGGTCTTTGGAGGTGGTCTGTGGATTGTCCTTGACTGTTCTCACCATTCTTCTTCTCTGCCTTTCTGATATTTTTCTTGGCCTGCCACTTCTGGGCTTAACAAGAACTGTACCTGTGTTCTTCCATTTCCTTACTATGTTCCTCACAGTGGAAACTGACAGGTTAAATCTCTGAGACAACTTTTTGTATCCTTCCCCTGAAAAGCTATGTTGAATAATCTTTGTTTTCAGATCATTTGAGAGTTGTTTTGAGGAGCCCATGATGCCACTCTTCATAGGAGAATCAAATAGGAGAACTACTTGCAAGTGGCCACTTTAAATACCTTTTCTCATGATTTGATACACCTGGCTATGAAGTTCAAAGCTCAATGAGGTTACAAAACCAATTTAGTGCTTCAGGAAGTCAGTAAAAAGTAGTTAGGAGTGTTCAAATCAAGAAAATGATAAGGGTGCCAATACTTTTGCACCGGTCAAATTTTGTTTAAATGCAGATTGCACATTTTCTGTTAGTACAATAAACCTCATTTGAATCCAGAAATATAACTGAGTCCATCAGTTATTAGATATATGAAACTGAAATACCTGTTGCAAAAACCAAAATTGTTATAAAGAAAAAAGGTTAACATTAATAGGGGTGCCCAAACTTTTACATATGACTGTAAATAATGTAACGTGAACACTTAGTTCTTCAAACTTTTATCAGAGTGGAAGAAACACTGTTTTTTCCCTAAGACAAAAATGTAAATCCCGCAGTCTTTCAGTGGCCACTCATTGGCTGCAGTATTGTTTTTTGAGAGTAAAACAGTGGCATTAGTCAAAGAGATACAGTAAGTATAGATTTTTTTTTTACATTTATGCACCAAACTATGACCCCATAAAAAGGACTAGTCCAGTAGTGGACAGCCCCTTTAAGATAAGTATGACAATGTTTGTGGAAGTTTTTAGCTGCCAAAATGGAAGAATGACATGGGACCAAAGAGGAGAAGGTGTGAAGATTTAGCTTCTAGAAATATTTGGCAAGTCTTTGTAAGGAAAGTGACTTGGTTGTCCTAGGAGTGAGCTAATACTATGATCCTGTGTTATACATAGAGGAGGTTGGCTGTGAAAGACTGTGGTTTTCAGAGTTCTCAGCAGGCCATTGCTGATTCTATCTGCCTATGTAATGTTTGCTATGGATATAAAGTCCTTGTCACTCACAGTGTGGGAAGACTGAGGGGAAGGGAGCCCAACGCCAGGGAAGGGGGGAATGGGGACCCCTAGGCAGATCTAATGTCACCCTGTCTGATCTAAACGTCCGTATTTAGGTTCTGCCCTAATGCCGAGCAGAAACCTAATCCCTGCCAGACCCCAGCAAAAAGCCTTGCTTAGAGAAGGACAGGGAATGCACTAGTCAGTTCCCACTACAAATAAAGACATCATGTATAGACAAACAAGGGGAACACTTATCTTGAGTAGACTCAGAGAGGTAACACAGACATCCAAGCCTCAACAGGGGATAATGGAAATATCACTGGCGATTCCCAGAAACAATCAGGAAATTTATAAACACCCAGTTCAGGTGTATCAATTAGAGTCAGGGGAAGGTTGCCACTGGATCCAAGAGCCAGAAAGATTAGGAAGGTGTCTGCAAAGCCAACTGCAGAGACCTTCTACAGCCAGATGCTGTGCGACTGTCTGCAGCCTCTGACACACCCGTGACAGTCTGGCTAGAAGGAACCTGTGCAAGTTGCCATTAATAAGCTCAAACCATGGAAGAGGCTATAACTGGATTTCATCAGGACAATGAAATAAGTCACTTGTTTGGGGACTAGAGTGGCGCCGTAGTAAAAGCCTGGGGGTCTGAGGTGCCGCCTGAAAGGTCAGTAGTATGGCACAATGCACATTAGATAAAAGATTTCTGAGCCCACCGATTTTCAAAGGTTCAACAGACCATCAAATTTTGTATGGGGGTCTCCTCACTGTTCCTCATCAAATTAAAAGAGGTCTTCTCATGGAGAACACAAATATTCAGCCAAGCTGAGTGTACCGGTGTATGGGTCTGTTGAGAGAGAGAACTGTTGACCAACATCTAACTAATGTATATATATGGCCAGCTTTAGCAGAGCTTTCTCTGGAAGGGGTAGTGTAGCTGGGGCTCTAAAAAGTGAGGTTTGAAGAAATATAATGGAACTCCTGAAGTTTATATTATTATTTTATAGGCTTTCCCACTGTAAAATTAACAAAATAATCTTTACCAACCCACCTCAGGTCCAGAGCTTAATCTCCACCAATGCCCCTAGTCATTATCGACAAGCTGCAGTGGTGACATCACGACCATTGCAGCCAATCACACAACTCAGCAGTCTTGTCCTGATTACATATACATCACCACTAAGCCTAGGCTGCATCGGTCATTTGCAGAGTCACTGCAGCAGCGGTCACATGCGGAGTCACTGCTGCAGCCTATCAACAAAGACAGACAATGGTAGAGAAGTAGTGCCGGATTTGCGATGGATGAGTATAGCTACTTTTATTTTTTCTAGTGAGATAGGTTATAGAATAAAAATAAGTGTGAACAATGAGGATGGTTGACCTCATGGAGATCAACATCCAGCACTGCGGAGACACCATCTCGTGTTTCTCAACGCAGTGATTCTAGAGCACTGCCCCCATCCCTTATGGGAAATATGCAAAACATGCAAAACAGAAGCCGCGGAGACACCATCACATGTTTCTCAACGCAAGCAATGACAGATGGTATCCATCTGTGGATGGATACCACGTTTCGGCATAGGTGGTTTCCTTCATTGGAGACTGCCCTTCCCGTGGTTGTTCCTTCCCGGTGAAAGACCTGGCTAGTCATTGCTTGCGTTGAGAAACATGTGATGGTGTCTCCGCGGCTTCTGTTTTGCATGTTTTGCATATTTCCCATAAGGGATGGGGGCAGTGCTCTAGAATCACTGCGTTGAGAAACACGTGATGGTGTCTCCGCAGTGCTGGATGTTGATCTCCATGAGGTCAACCATCCTCATTGTTCACAGTCTTCTACTAGGCATTGCTCCTACTAGCCAGTTTCCTACTCCACACTGATGAGGGGCAAATACCCCGAAACAGCTGTCTGTGGATGGATACCATGTTTTGGCATAGGTGGTTTCCTTCATTGAAGACTTCCCTTCCCGTGGTTGTTCCTTCCCGGTGAAAGACCTGGCTAGTCATTGCTTGCGTTGAGAAACATGTGATGGTGTCTCCGTGGCTTCTGTTTTGCATGGAATAAAAATAAAACGTGGCAGTCCCCTCTAAGGAATAGAGCAGTGGGCTCTTGAGCATAGTTCCTGATTGCAGAAGGGCCTGTATGAAATCTAGGGTGAATGGCGCTGCTTGTTAATCTCTTTATGAAGTAACACAGCCCTGGCACGCGCCTGCAGTGAAGTGACCAGAGATCCAAGACTTCATTTGTTACATTAACCCCTTTCCTACAATGAACGTAATATTCCATCCATGTGACCTGGGACCTAATTCCTATGGACGGAATATTACGTCATAGCAATCAGCGGCGCCCACGTGGTGAGCGCAGCTGATCGCGGCTGGGTGTCAGCTGATTATCACAGCTGACACCCGCACAATGTGTCAGGGGCGGTCACGGACCGCCCCCGACACGTTAACCCCTGGCACACCGCGATCAAACACGATCGCGGTGTACCGGGGATTAAAGGGAAGCATCGGCAGGGAGGGGGCTCCCTTCGTGCTTCCCAGAGCCCCCCACAGCAGCAGGTCCCCGGATCCAATATGGCGACGGGGAACTTTGGGGGCCTGCAGGGAGCTGGCTTCATCATGCCTGCAAAGCGCAGGCAAGGAGGAAGCCTGTAGCACTGCCTGTGACAGATTGCTGATCTGTCACAGCGATCTGTGATGTGACAGATCAGGGATCTGTCACAGGACAGTGATGTCCCACCTGGGACAATGTAATAAAGTTAAAAACAAAAAGTGTAAAAATAATTTTAAAAAAATCGCTAAATAAATAAAAAAAAAAAAATTCCCTAATAAATTCATTCTTTGGAAATAAAAAAAAAACAATAAAAGTACACATATTTGGTATCACCGCGTCCGTAACGACCCGCCCTATAAAACTGTCCCACTAGTTAACCCCTTTAGCAAACCGCTTAAAAAATAAAAAATAAAAAACAAAGTAAAAAATAATAATTTATTATCATAGCGCCGAACAAAAAGTGCAACAACGCATGATCAAAAAGACGCATATAAATATCCATGGTACTGCTGAAAATGTCATCTTGCCCCACAAAAAACGAGCTGCCATACAGCATCATCAGCAAAAAAATAAAAAAGTTATAGCTCGCAGAATAAAGCGAGGCAAAAATAATTATTTTTTATATAAAATTGTTTTCATTGCATGAAAGCACTAAAACATAAAAAAAGACATAAGTGAGGTATCGCTGTAACCATACTGACCCGAAGAATAAAACTGCTTTATCAATTTTACCGCACGCGGAACGGTGTAAACGCACCCCCCCAAAAGAAATTCATGAAACGCTTGTTTTTGTTCATTCTGCGTCTCAAAAATCAGAATAAAAAGCGATCAAAAGATGTTATGTGCCCGAAAATGGTACCAATAAAAATGTCAACTCGTCCCGCAAAAAATAAGACCTCACATGACTCAGTGGGTCAAAATATGGAAAAATTATAGCTCTCAATATGTGGTGATGCAAAAACTATTTTTACAATAAAAAGCGTCTTTTAGCGTGTGACAGCTGCCAAATATAAAAACCGCCATAAATAGTAAATCAAACCCCCCGTTATCACCCCCTTAGTTAGGGAAAAATAACAAAATTAAAAAAATGTATTTATTTCCATTTTCCCGTTAGGGCTAGGGCTAGGGCTAGGGCTAGGGATAGGGCTAGAGTTAGGGTTAGGGCTAGGGCTGGTGTTAGAATTGGGGGTTTCCACTGTTTGGGCACATCAGGTGCTCTCCAAATGCAACATGGCATCTGATCTCAATTCCAGCCAATTTTGCGTTGAAAAAGTCAAATGGTGCTCCTTCCCTTCCAAGCTCTGCCATGTGCCCAAACAGTGTTTTACCCCCACATATGGGGTATCAGCCTACTCAGGACAAATTGCAAAACAACTTTTGGGGTCCAATTTCTCCTGTTACCCTTAGGAAAATAAAAAATTGGGGGCAAAAATATCATTTTTGTGGAAAAAAATATGATTTTTGAATTTTCACGCACGGGCGTTATAAACTTCTGTGAAGCACTTGGGGGTTCAAAGTGCTCACCACACACCTAGATAAGTTCCGTGGGGTGTCTAGTTTCCAAAATGGGGTCACTTGTGGGGAGTTTGAATAGTTTAGGCACATCAGAGGCTCTCCAAACGCACATGACACCCGCAGACCATTCCATCAAAGTCTGCATTCCAAAATGTCACTACTTCCCTTCCGAGCCCTGACGTGTGCCCATACAGTAGTTTTCTCCCACATATGAGGTATCAGCATACTCAGGACAAATTGGAAAACAACTTTTGTGGTCTAATTTCTCCTGGTACCCTTGGGAAAATAAAAAAATTGGGGACTAAATGATCATGTTTGTGGAAAAAATACAATTTTTTTATTTTCATGCCCGGGCATTATAAACTTCTGTGAAGCTCTTGGGGGTTTAAAGTGCTCACCACACATCTAGATAAGTTCCTTAGGGGGTCTAGTTTCCAAAATGGTGTCATTTGTGGGGGGTTTCCACTGTTTAGGTACATCAGGGGCTCTACAAAGGCAACATGACACCCGCAGACCATTCCATCAAAGTCTGCATTCCAAAACATCACTACTTCCCTTCCGAGCCCCGACGTGTGCCCATACAGTAGTTTTCTCCCACATATGAGGTAACAGCGTACTCAGGACAAATTGCACAACAACTTTTGGGGTCCAATTTGTCCTGGAACACTTGGGAAAATAAAAAAATTGGGGACTAAATGGTCATGTTTGTGGAAAAAATACGATTTTTTTATTTTCACGCCTGGGCATTATAAACTTCTGTGAAGCCTTTGGGGGTTTAAAGTGCTCACCTTACATCTAGATAAGTTCCTTAGGGGGTCTAGTTTCCAAAATGGTGTCATTTGTGGGGCGTTTCCACTGTTTAGATACATCAGGGGCTCTCCAAAGGCAACATGACACCCGCAGACCATTCCATCAAAGTCTGCATTCCAAAACATCACTACTTCCCTTCCGAGCCCCGACGTGTGCCCATACAGTAGTTTTCTCCCACATATGAGGTATCAGCGTACTCAGGACAAATTGCACAACAATGTGTGTGGTCCAATTTCTCCTGGTACCCTTGGGAAAATAAAAAAAATTGGGCACTAAATGATCATGTTTGTGGAAAAAATATGATTTTTTTATTTTCACGCCCGGGCATTATAAACTTCTGTGAAACACTGGGGGGTTCAAAGTGCTCACCACACATCTAGATAAGTTCCTTGGGGGGTCTAGTTTCCAAAATGGTATCATTTGTGGGGGCTTTCCACTGTTTTGGTACATCAGGGGCTTTCCAAACCTGACATGGTGTCTGATCTCAATTCCAGCCAAAAACGACAAATGGCGCTGCTTCCCTTCCGAGCTCTGCCAAGCGTCCAAATAGTCGTTTACACCCACATATCGGGTATCAGTGTACTCACGACAAATTGCACAATAACTTTTAGGGTCCTGTTACCTTTGGAAAAATAAAAATTGAGGGTGAAAAGATCATTTTTGTGGAAAAAATATGATTTTTTTAAATGTACTGCTGTACGTTATAAACTTCTGTGAAGCCCTTATGGGTTCAAAGTTCTCACCACATATCTAGATGAGTTCCTTGAGGGGTCTAGTTTCCAAAATGGGGTCACTTGT